>NC_092374.1:92304663-92479663 GCF_030028105.1 Mobula birostris
GGCACTGTGTGTGTGTGTGTATGGGTGTGTGGGCCGGCGAGGAGGGGGCACTGTGTGTATGTGGGGACCGGCGGGGGGGGGCACTGTGTGTGTGTGTGTGTGTGGGCCGGCGAGGAGGGGGCACTGTGCTGTGTGTGTTGGCGAGGAGGGGGCACTCTGTGTGTGTGTGTGTGTGTGTTGGCGAGGAGGGGGCACTCTGTGTGTGTGTGTATGTGTTGGCGAGGAGGGGGCACTGTGTGTGTGTGGGCCGGTGAGGAGGGGGCACTGTGTGTGTGTGTGTGTATGGGTGTGTGGGCCGGCGAGGAGGGGGCACTGTGTGTATGTGGGGACCGGCAGGGGGGGGGCACTGTGTGTGTGTGTGTGTGTGTGTGTGTGTGTGTGTGTGTGTCGGTCGGCGAGGGGGGGCGCTGTGCTGTGTGTTGGCGAGGAGGGGGCACTGTGTGTGTGTGTGTTGGCGAGGAGGGGGCACTGTGTGTGTGTGTGTTGGCGAGGAGGGGGCACTGTGCTGTGTGTGTTGGCGAGGAGGGGGCACTCTGTGTGTGTGTGTTGGCGAGGAGGGGGCACTGTGTGTGTGTGTGGGCCGGCGAGGAGGGGGCACTGTGTGTGTGTGTGTGTGGGCCGGCAAGGAGGGGGCACTGTGTGTGTGTGTGTGTGTGTGTGTTGGCGAGGAGGGGGCACTGTGTGTGTGTGTGTGTGTGTGTGTGTGTGTGTGTGTGTGTTGGCGAGGAGGGGGCACTGTGTGTGCGTGGGCCGGCGAGGAGGGGGCACTGTGTGTGTGTGTGTTGGTGAGGAGGGGGCACTGTGTGTGTGTGTGGGCCGGCGAGGAGGGGGCACTGTGTGTGTGTGTGTTGGCGAGGAGGGGGCACTGTGTGTGTGTGGGCCGGCGAGGAGGGGGCACTGTGTGTGTGTGTGTATGGGTGTGTGGGCCGGCGAGGAGGGGGCACTGTGTGTATGTGGGGGCCGGCAGGGGGGGGCACTGTGTGTGTGTGTGTGTGTGTGTGTGTGTGTCGGTTGGCCAGGGGGGGGCGCTGTGCTGTGTGTTGGCGAGGAGGGGGCACTGTGTGTGTGTGTGTTGGCGAGGAGGGGGCACTGTGTGTGTGTGTGTGTGTGTGTGTGTGTTGGCGAGGAGGGGGCACTGTGTGTGTGTGTGTTGGCGAGGAGGGGGCACTGTGTGTGTGTGGGCTGGCGAGAAGGGGGCACTGTGTGTGTGTTGGCGAGGAGGGGGCACTGTGTGTGTGTGGGCCGGCGAGGAGGGGGCACTGTGTGTGTGTGTGTGTTGGCAAGGAGGGGGCACTGTGTGTGTGTGTGTTGGCGAGGAGGGGGCACTGTGTGTGTGTGGGCTGGCGAGGAGGGGGCACTGTGTGTGTGTGTGTGAACTGACAAGAGAGAACCGTGCTGAGGGAGAACATGGGTTCCTGGTGCCAAAAGCTAATTTTCATGGTATTTATTGCTGTGTCAATAAATTTGAACTTGAAAGAGTGAGAGTCCTAACAAAGGATCTCAGCCTGAAATGTCGAGTGTCCATTTCCTTCTATAAATTCTCCCTGACCTACTTGAGCTCCTCCACAGTTTAGTTCTTGAATTAAAAAATGTACTGGCAAGTAACATCCTACTGTCTGGAAAAGCCCGCAGCCTGACACCATCCAGGTTGCCGAATGATCAGAATTCTGCCACAACTTTACCTTCTCTCTACTGGGAATGGCAGGGTGCCTAAGACTTTTGCACAGTACTGCTTTTCTCAACGTGCAGCAGACAGCAAGTTTATAGATCTGCCAGGAGCACAGGATGTGGGGAATGGTGAGGGTGGATCGCCATGGGAGGGGCATGGGGCAGGTGGCAGAGGAGTTTCGGAGCAGGGAGCTGGCATGTGTGCAGACACACCCAGCTCTGAGACACCAGGCAAGGTCATTTGATTCCAAACAAATGGTTTATTGATCATTACAGAATGTCTCTCTGGTGCTTCCCGCTCCCTTCCCCTTTTCCCAACCATGTTTCCCCTCTCCCTGACCCCTTCTCACTCTCAGTCCACAATAGAAACTCTGATCAGAATCAGGTTTATCATCACTCACGTCATGAAATTTGATTTTTTTTTGCGGCAGCAGTACAAGGTGATATATAAAATTACTACAATACTGTGCAAATGTCTTAGGCACACTAGCTATACATGTGCCTAAGACTGTTGCACAGTACTGTATGTGACAAATAGAGCTAAGCTTTCATAATCTTTCAACATCTAAAAAACACACTAAGGATTGAAGCGATACAGGCCAATGGGAGTAGCTTAGACTCGTCTGCGTGATTTTGGCCAAAGGGCCTGTTTGTGTGCTGTTTGGCCCCAGGACTCAATTCCCCTGTCACGTCCTTCTCATCCTTCCCAGCAAGATCACTTATAGCACCCCGATTACATCCAGGCTGGGATCCATTCTGAGGTTGGGCAGTGCCAGTCACTGGGTACTATTGGCTCAGACAGTTGTGTATTTTTCAAAGGAGCCACTGCCACACATTGGAGCACAGAAGGTTTATTTGAAAACTGGGCTTTAAAAATCCCAGAGCTTAAAAACGTCTTGCAAGTACACTAAATCCTATATCTCAGACATCAGCGTGGAAGCCTCCTTAACCAGCTTGATCTCCTGTTCGAGACATTTGGGGTGTAGTGTAATGGTTTGCATAATGCTTTACAGCACCTGTGATCTGGGTTCAATTCCTGATACTGACTGTAATGAGTTTGTACGTTCTCCCCATGGCCAAGTGGGTTTCCTCTGGGTGCTCTGGTTTCCTCCCACAGTCCACAGATGCAGGGTTTATAGTTTATAAGCTGTGGGCATGCTATGTTGGTACTGGAATTGTACTGATATTTGCAGACATATCACAGCACATTTTCGGACTGTGTTGGTCATTGCCAGAAACAAATATTTCACTGTATGTTTCGATGTACATGTGTCAAATAAAGTTAATCTTTATTGTTAATCTTCTTGCTGCTCGTCCTCAACCAGTTCCTGCACCAGCGAGACAGCCGTCAGGTCCTCCAGGTCGCTGTAGCCCGTGTCCAGCCGCTCGGGAGCACGGAACGAGGTGGCCCTGCGCAGGAACTCCTGGTGCATCCTCTGCTCCACCTCCTCATCGCTGTCAAGTGCACGGTCTTCCTCCCCTTCTCCACACTGCGGACTCCCTGCCAAAGTGAGAGATCATGAGCATTTCCCGAGGTGGTCTCACTCATTCTGCATCTGCACATTGGCCCCTGCTCTGGGCCATTTCACTGTCTGCTCTGTTGCCTTTGGACTGGGGCAGATCAGGGGGAGTTACATACAGGGGTATGCAAAATTTTGGGCACCCCGGTCAAAATTTCTGTTACTATGAATAGTTAAATGAGTAGATAGAGGATGAACTGACCTCCAAAAGTCAAAGTTAAAGATGAAACATTCTTTTCAACATTTTAAACAAGATTAGTGTATTATTTTTGTTTTGTACAATTTTAGAGTGGAAAAAAGGAAAGGAGCACCACGCAAAAGTTTGGGCACCCCAAGAGATTTGAGCTCTCAGATAACTTTTACCTTGGTCTCAGACCTTAATTAGCTTGTCAGGGCTATGGCTTGTTCACGGTCATCATTAAGAAAGGCCAGGTGATGCAAATTTCAAAGCTTTATAAATACCCTGACTCCAACAAACAGCAGCCATGGGCTTCTCTAAGCAGCTGCCTAGCACTCTGGAAGGAAAAAGGAAATTGCCTTTTAAACTCACGGGAGAGCATAGGCCACCAGCTTTTTGCTGCTGATGTTCCTGTAGCAGGCAATTTCTTTTTTACGAGGTCAAGTTGCTCGCTCAACACTCAACCCAGCACAGATGGAAAGCGTGCCAGGGGAGCCAGCTGGATTCTAACTCGGGAGCCTTTGCTCCAAAGTTCGGCACTGATGCCACTACGCCACCAGCCGGCCCCTAGCACTCTGAAAATTAAAATAAATGATGCCCACAAAGCAGGAAAAGGCTATAGGATAGCAAAGCGTTTTCAGTTAACAGGAACGGTGGAGGTCAAGTTGAGGTCTGGAAGACCAAGAAAACTTTCCGAGAAAACTGCTCATAGGATTTCTAGAAAGGCAAATCGAAACTTCTGTTTGACTGCAAGAGACCTTCAGGAAGATTTAGCAGACTCTGGAGTGGTGATGCACTGTTCTTGTGGAAGAGTCATCAGAAGAAAACCTTTCCTGCGTCCTCATCACAAAATTCGGCGTCAGAAGTCCTGTGGACTGATGAAGTTAAAATAGAACTTTTTGGCCGCAATGAGCAAAGGTATGTTTGGAGAAAAAAAAAGGTGCAGAATTTCATGAAAAGAACCCCTCTCCAACTGTTAAGCACGGGGGTGGATCGATCATGCTTTGAGCTTGTGTTGCAGCCAGTGGCACAGGGAGCATTCACTGAAGAATGAATTCAATTAAATACCAGCAAATTCTGGAAGCAAACATCACACTGTCTGTAAAAAAGCCGAAGATGAAAAGAGGATGGCTTCTACAACAGGATAAAGAACCTAAACACACCTCAAATTCCACAATGGACTACCTCAAGAGCCGCAAGCTGAAGGTTTTGCCATGGCCCTCACAGTCCCCTGACCTAAACATCATCGAGAATCTGTGGATAGACCTCAAAAGAGCAGTGCATGCAAGACGGTCCAAGAATCTCACAGAACTAGAAGCCTTTTGCAAGGAAGAATGGGTAAAAATCCCCCAAACAAGAATTGAAGGACTGTCAGCTGGCTACAGAAAGCGTTTACAAGCTGTGATACTTGCCAAAGGGGTTGTTAATAAGTACTGAACATGCAGGGTGCCCAAACTTTTGCTTCCGGCCATTTTCCTTCTTTGTTATTTTAAAACTGTAAAAGATGGAAATGAAAAAGTAATCTTGCTTAAAATATTAAAGAAATGTGTCATCTTTAACTTCATGCTTTTCGGAAATCAGGCCATCTTTTACTCGTTCAGCTATTCACAGTAACAGAAATGTTGACCAGCGGTGTTCAAACTTTTGCACGCCACTGTATAGACGGGGCAGAATGGGGGGCGGGGTGTGGAGCCACATATAGATTGTGGCAGATCAGGGGGAGTTACACGTAGATGGCGGCACATCGGGGGGAGTTGCACGTAGACGGGGCCAGATCGGGGGGAGTTGCACGTAGACGGGGCCAGATCGGGGGGAGTTGCACGTAGACGGGGCCAGATCGGGGGGAGTTGCACGTAGACGGGGCCAGATCGGGGGGAGTTGCACGTAGACGGGGCCAGATCGGGGGGAGTTGCACGTAGACGGGGCCAGATCGGGGGGAGTTGCACGTAGACGGGGCCAGATCGGGGGGAGTTGCACGTAGACGGGGCCAGATCGGGGGGAGTTGCACGTAGACGGGGCCAGATCGGGGGGAGTTGCACGTAGACGGGGCCAGATCGGGGGGAGTTGCACGTAGACGGGGCCAGATCGGGGGGAGTTGCACGTAGACGGGGCCAGATCGGGGGGAGTTGCACGTAGACGGGGCCAGATCGGGGGGAGTTGCACGTAGACGGGGCCAGATCGGGGGGAGTTGCACGTAGACGGGGCCAGATCGGGGGGAGTTGCACGTAGACGGGGCCAGATCGGGGGGAGTTGCACGTAGACGGGGCCAGATCGGGGGGAGTTGCACGTAGACGGGGCCAGATCGGGGGGAGTTGCACGTAGACGGGGCCAGATCGGGGGGAGTTGCACGTAGACGGGGCCAGATCGGGGGGAGTTGCACGTAGACGGGGCCAGATCGGGGGGAGTTGCACGTAGACGGGGCCAGATCGGGGGGAGTTGCACGTAGACGGGGCCAGATCGGGGGGAGTTGCACGTAGACGGGGCCAGATCGGGGGGAGTTGCACGTAGACGGGGCCAGATCGGGGGGAGTTGCACGTAGACGGGGCCAGATCGGGGGGAGTTGCACGTAGACGGGGCCAGATCGGGGGGAGTTGCACGTAGACGGGGCCAGATCGGGGGGAGTTGCACGTAGACGGGGCCAGATCGGGGGGAGTTGCACGTAGACGGGGCCAGATCGGGGGGAGTTGCACGTAGACGGGGCCAGATCGGGGGGAGTTGCACGTAGACGGGGGCAGATCGGGGGGAGTTGCACGTAGACGGGGGCAGATCGGGGGGAGTTGCACGTAGTCAAGGGCAGATCGGGGGGAGTTGCACGTAGTCAAGGGCAGATCGGGGGGAGTTACACGTGTCCAAGATATCCTGAAGTGGGAGGGTGAGGAGCCAGAGGTCGTGGTACATTTCAGTACCAATGACGTAGGTAGGAAAAGGGAAGAGGTCCTGAAAGGAGAATATAGGGAGCTAGGAAGGGAGTTGAGAAAAAGGACCGCAAAGGTAGTAATCTCGGGATTACTGCCTGTGCCACGCGACAGTGAGAGTAGGAATGCAATGAGGTGGAGGAAAAATGCGTGGCTGAGGGATTGGAGCAGGAGGCAGGAATTCAAGTTTTTGGATCATTGGGACCTCTTTTGGCGCAGGCGTGACCTGTACAAAAAGGACGGGTTGCACTTGAATCCTAGGGGGACCAATATCCTGGCAGGGAGATTAGCAAGGGCTACTGAGGTGACTTTAAACTAGAATGGTTGGGGGGTGGGAATCAAATTGAAGAGGCTAGGCGAGAGGAGGTTAGTTCACAACATGGGGATGGGAACAAGTGCAGAGAGACGGAGGGGTGTAAAATGAGGGTAGAAGCAAAAAGTAGTAAGGTGAAAAGTAAAAGTGGCAGGCCAACAAATCCAGGGCAAGCATCAAAAAGGGCCACTTTTCAACGTAATTGTATAAGGGCTAAGACAGTTGTAAAAGAGCGCCTGAAGGCTTTGTGTGTCAATGCAAGGAGCATTCGTAACAAGGTGGATGAATTGAATGTGCAGATTGTTATTAATGATTATGATATAGTTGGGATCACAGAGACATGGCTCCAGGGTGACCAAGGATGGGAGCTCAACGTTCAGGGATATTCAATATTCAGGAGGGATAGACATGAAAGAAAAGGAGGTGGGGTGGTGTTGCTGGTTAAAGAGGAGATTAACGCAATAGAAAGGAAGGACATAAGCCGGGAGGATGTGGAATCGATATAGGTAGAGCTGCATAACACTAAGGGGCAGAAAACGCTGGTGGGAGTTGTGTACAGGCCACCTAACAGTAGTAGTGAGGTTGAGGATGGTATTAAACAGGAAATTAGAAATGTGTGCAATAAAGGAACAGCAGTTATAATGGGTGACTTCAATTTACATGTAGATTGGGTGAACCAAATTGGTAAAGGTGCTGAGGAAGAGGATTTCTTGGAATGTATGCGGGATGGTTTTTTGAACCAACATGTCGAGGAACCAACTAGAGAGCAGGCTATTCTAGACTGGGTATTGAGCAATGGGGAAGGGTTAATTAGCAATCTTGTCGTAAGAGGCCCCTTGGGTAAGAGTGACCATAATATGGTGGAGTTCTTCATTAAGATGGAGAGTGACAGAGTTAATTCAGAAACAAAGGTTCTGAACTTAAAGAGGGGTAACTTTGAAGGTATGAGACGTGAATTAGCTAAGATAGACTGGCAAATGACACTTAAAGGGTTGACAGTGGATATGCAATGGCAAGCATTTAAAGGTTGCATGGATGAACTACAACAATTGTTCATCCCAGTTTGGCAAAAGAATAAATCAAGGAAGGTAGTGCACCCGTGGCTGACAAGAGAAATTAGGGATAGTATCAATTCCAAAGAAGAAGCATACAAATTAGCCAGAAAAAGTGGCTCACCTGAGGACTGGGAGAAATTCAGAGTTCAGCAGAGGAGGACAAAGGGCTTAATTAGGAAGGGGAAAAAAGATTATGAGAGAAATTGGCAGGGAACATAAAAACTGACTGTAAAAGCTTTTATAGATATGTGAAAAGAAAAAGATTGGTTAAGACAAATGTAGGTCCCCTACAGACAGAAACAGGTGAATTGATTATGGGGAGCAAGGACATGGCAGACCAACTGAATAATTACTTTGGTTCTGTCTTCACTAAGGAGGACATAAATAATCTTCCGGAAATAGTAGGGGACAGAGGGTCCAGTGAGATGGAGGAACTGAGCGAAATACATGTTAGTTGGGAAGTGGTGTTAGGTCAATTGAAGGGATTAAAGGCAGATAAATCCCCAGGGCCAGATGGTCTGCATCCCAGAGTGCTTAAGGAAGTAGCCCAAGAAATAGTGGATGCATTAGTGATAATTTTTCAAAACTCGTTAGATTCTGGACTAGTTCCTGAGGATTGGAGGGTGGCTAATATAACCCCACTTTTTAAAAAAGCAGGGAGAGAGAAACCAGGGAATTATAGACTGGTTAGCCTAACATCGGTGGTGGGGAAACTGCTAGAGTCAGTTATCAAAGATGTGATAACAGCACATTTGGAAAGCGGTGAAATCATCGGACAAAGTCAGCATGGATTTGTGAAAGGAAAATCATGTCTGACGAATCTCATAGAATTTTTTGAGGATGTAACTATTAGAGTGGATAGGGGAGAACCAGTGGATGTGGTATAGTTGGATTTTCAAAAGCTTTTGACAAGGTCCCACACAGGAGATTAGTGTGCAAACTTAAAGCACTCGGTATTGGGGGTAAGGTATTGATGTGGATAGAGAATTGGTTGGCAGACAGGAAGCAAAGAGTGGGAATAAACGGGACCTTTTCAGAATGGCAGGCGGTGACTAGTGGGGTACCGCAAGGCTCAGTGCTGGGACCCCAGTTGTTTACAATATATATTAATGACTTGGATGAGGGAATTAAATGCAGCATCTCCAAGTTTGCGGATGACACGAAGCTGGGCAGCAGTGTTAGCTGTGAGGAGGATGCTAAGAGGATGCAGGGTGACTTGGATAGGTTGGGTGAGTGGGCAAATTCATGGCAGATGCAATTTAATGTGGATAAATGTGAAGTTATCCACTTTGGTGGCAAAAACAGGAAAACAGATTATTATCTGAATACGCAAACAACAGGAGTTCTGCAGATGCTGGAAATTCAAGCAACGCACATCAAAGTTGCTGGTGAACGCAGCAGGTCAGGCAGCATCTGTAGGAAGAGGTGCAGTCGACGTTTCAGGCCGAGACCCTTTGTCAGGACTAACTGAAGGAAGAGTGAGTAAGGGATTTGAAAGTTGGAGGGGGAGGGGGAGATCCAAAATGATGGGAGAAGACAGGAGGCGGAGGGATGGAGCCAAGAGCTGGACAGGTGATTGGCAAAAGGCATACGAGAGGATCATGAGACAGGAGGTTCGGGAAGAAAGACGGGGGGGGGGGAACCCAGAGGATGGGCAAGGGGTATATTCAGAGGGACAGAGGGAGAAAAAGGAGAGTGAGAGAAAGAATGTGTGTATAAAAGTAAGTAACAGATGGGGGAGGTGGGGCATTAGCGGAAGTTTGAGAAGTCGATGTTCATGCCATCAGGTTGGAGGCTACCCAGACGGAATATAAGGTGTTGTTCCTCCAACCTGAGTGTGGCTTCATCTTTACAGTAGAGGAGGCCATGGATAGACATGTCAGAATGGGAATGGGATGTGGAATTATAATGTGTAGCCACTGGGAGATCCTGCTTTCTCTGGCGGACAGAGCGTAGGTGTTCAGCAAAGCGGTCTCCCAGTCTGCGTCAGGTCTCACCAATATATAGAAGGCCGCATCGGGAGCACCGGACGCAGTATATCACCCCGCCGACTCACAGGTGAAATGTCACCTCACCTGGAAGGGCTATTTGGGGCCCTGAATGGTAGTAAGGGAGGAAGTGTAAGGCCATGTGTAGCACTTGTTCCGCTTACACGGATAAGTGCCAGGAGGGAGATCAGTGGGGAGGGATGGGGGGGGACGAATGGACAAGGGAGTCACGTAGGGAACAGTGGATCTCCCATCCACTGCTACCAACCTTATAGTTCTGACACCTCGCACTTCCCGTTTCTACCTCCTACCCAAGATCCACAAACCTGCTTGTCCTGGCTGACCTATTGTCTCAGCTTGCTCCTGCCCCACCGAACTCGTTTCTGCATACCTTGACACGATTTGATCCCCCCTTGTTCAATCCCTTCGTATGTTCGTGACACTTCTCACGCTCTTAAACTTTTCGATAATTTTAAGTTCCCTGGCCCCCACTGCTTTATTTTTACCATGGATGTCCAGTCCCTATATACTTCCATCCCCCATCAGGAAGGTCTCAAAGCTCTACGCTTCTTTTTGGATTCCAAACCTAATCAGTTCCCCTCTACCACCACTCTGCTCCATCTAGCGGAATTAGTCCTTACCTTAATAATTTCTCCTTTGGCTCCTCCCACTTCCTCCAAACTAAAGGTGTAGCTATGGGCGCCCGTATGGGTCCTAGCTATGCCTGCCATTTTGCTGGCTTTGTGGAACAATCTATGTTCCGTGCCTATTCTGGTATCTGTCCCCCACTTTTCCTTCGCTACATCGACGACTGCATTGGTGCTGCTTCCTGCACGCATGCAGAGCTCATTGACTTTATTACCTTTGCCTCCAACTTTCACCCTGCCCTCAAGTTTACCTGGTCCATTTCTGACACCTCCCTCCCCTTTCTAGATCATTCTGTCTCTGTCTCTGGAGACAGCTTATCTACTGATGTCTACTATAAGCCTACTGACTCTCACAGCTATCTGGACTATTCCTCTTCTCACCCTGTCTCTTGCAAAAACACCATCTCCTTCTCGCAATTCCTCCGTCTCCGCCGCATCTGCTCTCAGGATGAGGCTTTTCATTCTTGGGTGAGGGAGATGTCCTCCTTTTTTAAAGAAAGGGGCTTCCCTTCCTCCACTATCAACTCTGCTCTCAAACGCATCTCCCCCATTTCACGTACATCTGCTCTCACTCCATCCTCCCGCCACCCCACTAGGAATAGGGTGCCCCTGGTCCTCACCTACCACCCCACCAGCCTCTAGGTCCAACATATTATTCTCCGTAACTTCCACCACCTCCAACGGGATCCCACCACTAAGCACATCTTTCCCTCCCCGCCCCTCTGCTTTCCACAGGGATCGCTCCCTACACGACTCCCTTGTCCATTCATCCCCCGCATCCCTCCCCACTGATCTCCCTCCTGGCATTTATCCGTGTAAGTGGAACAAGTGCTACACATGCCCTTACACTTCCTCCCTTACCACCATTCAGGGCCCCAAACAGTCCTTCCAGGTGAGGCAACACTTCACCTGTGAGTCGGCTGGGGTGATATACTGCGTCCGTTGCTCCCGATGTGGCCTTCTATATATTGGTGAGACCCGACGCAGACTGGGAGACTGCTTTGCTGAACACCTACGCTCTGTCCGCCAGAGAAAGCAGGATCTCCCAGTGGCCACACATTTTAATTCCACATCCCATTCCCATTCTGACATGTCTATCCATGGCCTCCTCTACTGTAAAGATGAAGCCACACTCAGGTTGGAGGAACAACACCTTATATTCCATCTGGGTAGCCTCCAACCTGATGGCATGAACATTGACTTCTCTAACTTCCGCTAATGCCCCACCTCCCCCTCGTACCCCATCTGTTACTTACTTTTATACACACATTCTTTCTCTCACTCTCCTTTTTCTCCCTCTGTCCCTCTGAATATACCCCTTGCCCATCCTCTGGGTTATCCCCCCCCCCAACTTGTCTTTCTTCCCGGACCTCCTGTCTCATGATCCTCTCGTATCCCTTTTGCCAATCACCTGTCCAGCTCTTGGCTCCATCCCTCCCCCTCCTGTCTTCTCCTATCATTTTGGATCTCCCCCTCCCCCTCCAACTTTCAAATCTCTTACTCACTCTTCCTTCAGTCAGTCCTGACGAAGGGTCTCGGCCTGAAACGTCGACTGCACCTCTTCCTAGAGATGCTGCCTGGCCTGCTGCGTTCACCAGCAACTTTGATGTGTGTTGCTTATTATCTGAATGGTGGCCGATTAGGAAAAGGGGAGGTGCAACGAGACCTGGGTGTCATTATACACAAGTCATTGAAAGTGGGCATGCAGGTACAGCAGGCTGTGAAAAAGGCGAATGGTATGCTGGCATTCATAGCAAGAGGATTTGAGTACAGGAGCAGGGAGATACTACTGCAGTTGTACAAGGCCTTGGTGAGACCACACCTGGAGTATTGTGTGCAGTTTTGGTCCCCTAATCTGAGGAAAGACATCCTTGCCATAGAGGGAGTACAAAGAAGGTTCACCAGATTGATTCCTGGGATGGCAGGACTTTCATATGATGAAAGACTGGATCGACTAGGCTTATACTCGTTGGAATTTAGAAGATTGAGGGGGGATCTGATTGAAACGTATAAAATCCTAAAGGGATTGGACAGGCTAGATGCAGGAAGATTGTTCCCGATGTTGGGGAAGTCCAGAACGAGGGGTCACAGTTTGAGGATAAAGGGGAACCCTTTTCGGACCAAGATTGGTAAAAACTTCTTCACACAGAGAGTGGTGAATCTGTGGAATTCTCTGCCACAGGAAACAGTTGAGACCAGTTCATTGGCTATATTTAAGAGGGAGTTAGATATGGCCCTTGGGGCTAAAGGGATCAGGGGGTATGGGGGGGAAGGCTGGTACAGGGTTCTGAGTTGGATGATCAGCCATGATTGTACTGAATGGCCGTGCAGGCTCCAAGGGCCGAATGGCCTACTCCTGCACCTATTTTCTATGTTTCTAGACGGGGGCAGATTGGAGTGAGTTACACGTAGACGGGAGCAGATCGGGGGGGGGGGGAGTTACACGTAGACGGGAGCAGATCAGGGGGAGTTACACGTAGACGGCGGCAGATCGGGGACAGTTACATACAGACAGGGCAGTTCAGGGGGAGAGTTACATATAGACGGTGGCAGATCAGTGGAGCTACATATAGACGAGGGCAGATTGGGGGGATTACATATAAACTCATATCTACACTTCTTGATGCCTTATTAAAGCATCCCATATAATGGAAGACCCGAACCACTCCAATCATTCACTCTTTTCTCCTTGCCCATCAGGAAGATACAAAAACCCTAAAGTATGTAAACCCAGGCTCAGAGACAGCTTCTATTAACTATTTCTCTATTGCAAAGAGATGGGTCTTGACCTTACAATCTACCTCGTTATGATTTTGTACCCTATTGTCTCTCTGCAAGGCACTTCCCCTGAGCAGTTACACTTTATTCTGCGTTGTTGCACTGTGTAATGATATGATCTGTATGAACAGTGTGCTGTTCACTGTACATGTGACCATAATAAACCAATTCCAGTACATAGACCGGGTCAGATGGTGTTGGTATTGGTTTACCAGGTGAGTTCACCTTATCGTATCAGGGAAAGATTCAATGTCTCTGAGCCTGGTGCTATGTACTTTCAGGCTTTTATATCTCCTGTCTGATGGGAGGGAGGGGAACAGAGAACGTCTGGGGTGGGGTCCCCCATTATACTGGCAGTTTTACTGAGGCTGTGAGAAGCATGAACAGTGCACGGAGGGGAGGCTGGCTCCAGTGATGTGTCCACAACTGGCTGCCATTTCCCATGGTCACCTGCAGAGCCGGTGCATTCAGACAGGCTGGTAAAAATAGGTGAGGGTCAAATGGATTTCATCAGCCTCCTGAGGAAGCAGGGGCACTGGTGAGCTTTCTTGGTCGTGACACCAATGTGGATGGACCAGGACAGGCTGTTGGTGATGTTTACTCTCGGCATGTGTGACTCTCAATCCTTTCAACCTCTGCACTGTTGATATGTACAGGAGCACCTACACCACCCCTCCGAAGTCTGAGAGAGAGTCCTAGTGCGGAGGTCACATGGACCAATCCTGCCTCAAGTTACCTGTGAAGACGAAGTCTGAAGATAAAGGAGGAAAGGGGCTGAGGATTCACTCCTGAGGGGAGAGGTGGGGATAGAGAGATAGGAGGGAGAGAGGGGGTAAGAGGGAAGGGGTGAGTTTAGAAAGAGAGGGAGAGGAAAGAATAGTGGGGCTCCCAATGCTGGCCTGGCAAGAATGCAATTGTGTCCCATCCCCACGGGCGCCACCCGACCTGCCGAGCATTTGCAGGGTCTCCCCGCCGGCTTCCCTCTGACTCACCTGTGCCCAGGGCTGCGGTCCCTGGTTCAGGCTGGGCGCCCGGGGGGAGGGCTGGCAGCGGCGGAGGCGGCGGTTCCTCGCTGCAGGCAGCCCGCCACTGGCAGAAGGCTGCCTCGAAGACCTGCGCCAGGCAGACAGTGATGGCCCGCACCTTCTGCTCGCGGTTGCAGCGGAACACCCGGCACTGCAGCTGCTTCCTGTGCTTGCAGATGTAGAGGAAGACGGTGGGCTGCTGTCGGTCTGGGCCGCAGTAGGCCACGTCGTGCAGGTAGGTCTTGGTGAGCTGCCGCCCGCTAGCTATATCCTTCACCTCCAGGTAGCGTGGCCTGACCACTAGCATGTGGTCCTTGCAGGCCCGGCCCACCACCGCAGGGCCCGGTCCGGGCCCAACCAGCCTCTGCACCACCTCGGACGCCTGCTCCAACCCCAGCGAGTAGATCTGCTCCGTGCCGGCATAGTGCACCGTGAAGGCCGGGTCCCCGTGCGACAGGCTCCGTGCGCGGCCCCGCTGCAGCCTCTGGCGGAGGATGGCAGGGGAGTTCCTCAGGGTGTCGAGGAAAGGCAGGTTGCTGAGTGCCATGCTGTCTCTCCCCTCCCACCGAGGGACTCCCTGCTGCAGGCTACCTTCCCCCCAGCTTCTTCCTGGATCGAAGTGGAGAGGGAAAGGTCTGAGGTTAGTACAGGAATGGCGCTGTTCAGCCCATCCAGTCAATGCAAGCCACTCCCATAGGACCGTCCCATTTCTTCATTTCCCTTTTGAAGGCCAGTCTGCATGGCCCATCTCGCTCTCTCTCTTCCCACCCCTCCATCTCTCCCTCTCACCACGCGCGCTGCCCAACGTGGTGAGTATTTCCAGCATTTTCAGTCAGTTCTCCTCTCGGGAAGAACGGGCCTGTCTCTTCCCAGCCAACGCTGGAGGTGAGATCTCTTGTACCCGAATCTCCTCCCCTCCTCTCTGTAAGACTCCCCCCTCACCTCTCACTGAATCGTGGAGCCACACAGCAGGAAAACAAGCCTTTCAGCCTATTGTCCTTTGCTGACCATCACACCCATCCCCATCTCATTCTCCCTACTCCCCCACCCTCAGATTCTACCCCCACCTCCCCCCCACAGAGTCCTGAAGTAGGGTCTCCACCAGAACATCAGCTGTTTATTCAGTTCCGTGGATGCTGCCTGACATGCCGAATTCCTCCAGTATTTTGGTGTGTTGCTCAGGGGTAATTTACAGCAGCCAATTATCTCACTGACCCCACGTCAGACAAACTGACCTCAGACAATGAACCCAGGTCTCTGGCGTTGAGAAGCAGCGGCTCTACCTACTGTGTTAAGTGCAGTGACTGTAGTTGGTGACAATACTCCTGCTACAGGTTAACCAGCTCCAACATGTATTCCATGGGACAGGCCACTCAGCCCACAATATTGTGCCTATCTGCTGCCAACTTATACTAAATGTCCTCCTCCTCCTCCTGTGTACCAAAGTTCAAAGTACATTCATTATCAAATTATGTGTACATTATACAACCTTGAGATTCGTTTCCTTACACCACAAAACAATGAACCCCAGAAGAACCCATTAAAGAGAAAGACAGTCAAATAGCCAACGTACAGACAGATTTTAAAAAACAAATCATGCAGACGATAAAAGTTAGCAAGTAGCTTTCAGAGCGGAAGCGGGTCCACAGACACGAAGCCCGGAGCAGGCCACAGCCTCAGCTCAGTACCTAGCGGAGTAAATGCCACAGAGCGCCAAACAGAACTGGCACGACCCTCGCCTCTGGTCCTGACACCCTGCCTCTTCAATCCGTCTGGCCTAACATTTAAATCAACCAAGCCCCAGGTCGTTCCTCACTCTTAAGACCCGGGCCACGTCGCCTCGATACATTGCCTCCATATTCCTGCGTACATCTAAAAGCTTCTTAAGCTCCCTGCTTCCAGCAGCATCCATGCTTATCCATTCCAAACACCTACCACCCTCTACGTTTAAAAAAAAGCTTGTCTCTCTCCTTGTCCTTACCCACTCCTCCCCCAGCCTTAAGCATGTCCTCTGGTTTTTGGCCTTCTCACCCTCCCGGATGATTTAAATGTGCACGACGCAGAAAAATAACTCGCAGGAAGGTAAAGTGCAGAGATCACAAAGAAAGACAGATTTGGTGTTAGCCAGGCATAGACAGCCCTTTGGACAGAGACGGTCTTCGGCCAGGCTCTGTGACTAAGGCTGATCCCAGTGGAAGAAGATTTTTAATCCCAGAGTTCACACACAACAGCTCACCGCCTAATTAAACCCTAAATTATTAACTCACTTTCCACTAATTTGTAGAGGTTAATCTCTCCCTAGCAACTGTGTTACCAATGGAGATGGGCCCTGGGGTCAGTGCCATGGCAACAGGGAACTACCCACCCCCCCAGGGGTTTTATCTGGTGCACCGGGGAAGCTATCTTGTCTTCCAATGATGTTACCGTATTGGTGGCACACACAAAATGCTGGAGGAACTAAGCAGGTCGGGCAGCATCTCTGGAAAAGGATCAAGAGTTGACGATTTGGGTTCTGATGAAGGGCCTCAGCCCAGAATATTAACCCTTTATTTCTTTCCATGGATGTTGCCCAACCTGCTGAGTTCCTCCAGTATTTTGTGTGTGTTACTCTGGATTTCCAGCATATGCAGACTCTCGTGTTACCATCTCAGGAACTTTTTGTCTTGTCTGACTATTCCCAATTTGGAATTGGTTAATCATTGTACATGTCCCAAGATACATTGAAAATCTTGTGTTGTAGGCTGTTCATACAGATCAAATCATTACACAGAGTATTGAGGTAGAGCAAGGTAAAACAATAACAGGATTCAGAATGAAGTGTAACAGCTACAGAGAAAGTGCAATGCAGAGGTAAATGATAAAGGGCCAGATCATAACAGGGTGGATTGTGAGGCCAAGAGTCCATCTTATCATACAAGAGGTCCATTGAAGAGTCTGGTAACAGTGGGATGGAAGGTATCCCTGAGTATGGTGGTACGTGCTTTCAGGCTTTTGTAGGGGATGGCAGCAGGGAGAAGAAAGAATATCTAGGATGGGTGGGGTTAGAAACGCACACAGTAACAGCAGAGTGGTGGACTCTGCCCAATACATCCCTCCCCACCATCGGTCATACCTCCAGGACACACTGCCTCAGGGTGGCAGCATCCATCAACACAGATCCCCATCATCCGGGCCACGCCATCTTCTCACAGACACTATCGGGCAGGAGGTACAGAAGCCTGAAGTCCCACACCACCAGGTTCAGGAGCAGCTACTTCCCTTCAAGCATTCAGTTGTTGAACCAACTGGCACAACCCAAATCACCACCTCCGTACAGCAACACTTCGATCACTTCGCACTAGAACAGACTTTGTTTTCATTTTGTTCTGACTGAGTTCTTTTTAACATTTATGAATAACATTTATTTCATTTGGTTTTTTCTTGTGAATGCTGCTGATCAGATGTGACGATGCTACAAGTCATTCATTGCACCTGTGTACTGTTGCAGATGGCAAAAACCCGACTTTGAGATGAAACAAAGCAACCAGAGCTAAGGCGAGTGAGTGTTCAGTGCCATTGGTCTGCGTTTGAACGGTCTCCCTCTCCCCTCCCTCGTTGCTGCTGGAGTCAGGCAAGGTTTAATCGATGCAGGTTGAGGATTGCACTCTATAGTTCACGTTATGATGTGTTTCTGGGTTCTGGTCACTCCTCTTTTTAAATTTTGATCAGGGCACTGCTCTGCGGACAACAAGCGACACAGTGCTAAATTGAACTGGACTAAACTGAACATTCCTGGATTGTTTCAGGGACTCTGTGGTTTGATATTTAATATTCTGTGTGTCATTGGCTGGTTTGTTGCTGTTTGCGCGATTTGTTTTTGTGCATTAGGTGTTTGATGTTTTCTTTGAATGGGTTCCACGGTTTTGTGGCTGTCTGCAGGAAGTCGAACTTTGGCGTTGTATACTGCATGCATACTTCGATAATAACAAATATACTTTTGAATGATACAGTGGCACAGTAGGTCGAGCTGCCGCTTCACAAGAGCACCAGGCACCTAGGTTCATTCCGACGGGGGGTGTACGTGTGTAGAGTTTGTATGCTCCCCCACTACCACTCGCCCAGTGCTCCTACGTCCCAAGGGTATTACTTCCGGCTGTCATTTGCCCTTTGGTTTGAATAGGTGGCAGAAGAACAAAAGTGAATGGCATTCTGGGAGAGTACCGAGAGAATTTATCAGGATGCTGCCGGGTTTAATAGTTTAGGAATTATTCCTTGGAATGTAAAAGACTGAGAGGGAGATTTGATAGAGTTATACAAAGTTATGAGCAGTATTGATCGGGTAAATGCAAGCAGGCTTTTTCCACGGAAGCTAGGTGAGACTACAACTCGAGGTCAAGGTCAAGGGTGAAAGGTGAAATGCTTCAGGAGAATATGCAGGGGAACTTCGCTCAGAGAGGTGAGAGTGTGGAATGAGCTGCCAGCAGGAAAGGGGGGTGTGGGTTTGATTTCAACATTTAAGGGAAATTTGGATAGGTACCTAGCGTCACTTCATGTACATTTAATCAATCTATGTACAGTATATGAGCTATCTTATGTATTTGTATTTATTGTGTTTTTAAATTATTGCATTCTTTATCTTAGTCTGTTTTTTTTATGTACAGAATTGGATCCAGAGTCACAATTATTTCATTCTCCTTTACACTACCATACTGGAAATGACATTAAACCATTCTGAATCTTGAGTGGGTTTGGAGGGCTAGGAAATGGGTGTGGGTTGATGGAACTAGGCAGATTTATTTATTTTTATTGAGATACACCACAGAAAGGACCTTCCAGCCTTTCAAGCCATACCACCCAGTAATCACCCGACGTAACCTTAGCCTAATCATGAGACAATCTACAAAGACCAACTGCCTTACCAACCGGTACGTCTTTGGACTGTGGGGGGAAACCAGAGCACCCGGAGGAAACCCACGCGGTCACGAGAGAACAGACAAACTCTTCTCAGGCAGTGACGGGAATTGAACCTGGGTCACCTGCACTGTAAAGCGTTGTGCTAACCACTACGTCACTGTGCCGCCCCAATTCAGCACAGACTAGATGGGCTGAAGGGCCTGATTCTGAGATCTATGTTTAGGGGAGAATAAGTTGTGAGGAGAGTGGGGCTGAAGGAAATGATCTGCTGGGAGCTAGAACAGACCCATAGATCTAATTATCTCGGTCTCAAATCAGTAGGTAGAATAGAGACACTCCCTCACTTCTGTCTGCCACTGTACGAACAACTAACTAGTATCAGCCTGTTGTATTATGAGAGATCTCAAGATAAGATCAAACAAAATATAAACATACATTGTGTTAAAGAGTAAAACTCCTTCCTATGTCACCACTCCACATGTTGCATCCAGTCTGCCCCAGTGGCAAGTTCCAGATTTGAAATTAGGAATCGGCTGACCTGCTAAAGAATATGTGTGTGTTTAAACAAAAAAAAGCAGAGGGTGGTGAATCTGTAGAATTCACTGCCACAGACAGCTGAGGTGATAATGTCATTGGGTATATTTAAAATGGAGGTTGATAGTTTCTTAATTCATCAGGGTGTCAAAGATTACGGGGAGAAGGCAGGAGAATGGGGTTGAGAGGGATAATAAATCAGCTATGATGGAATGACACAGCAGACTCAATGGGCCGAATGGCCTGACTGCTCCTATGTCTTATGGTCTTATTCTTTGACTGAGTTTGGGTGAGACTAGAACTAGAAGTCATGGGCTAAGGGCAAAAGGTGAAATGTTTAAGGGGAACTTCTTCACTCAGACAGTGTTGAGTGTGTAGAACAAGCTGCCAGTGGAATTGGTGGATACAATTTTGATTTCAATGTTTGAGAGAAGTTTTAGGTAGGTACGTGGATGAGGGGTATGGGGGGCTATGGTTGGGGTGCAGGGTGAGAGGGGTAACAAATTGGCCATGATTGAATGGCAGAGCAGATTTGATAGACCAAATGGTCACACACAAAATACTGGAGGGACTCTGCAGGTTCCCCACTTCCCCACTGATAAAATCATGGCTGTTTTTGACCTCAGGATGTTCCTTCCTATTCGTCTCAGAATCCTCCCCGCACCAACTTGTCTCCACATCTTCAAAGTAAAGAACTTCAAAGGTTCTTGTCCCTCTGGAGAAGAAATTCCACCTGCAGGAACCTCTAATTTTTCAGTTATTGGGTTAAGGAAAGATTTAAGGATGAAGACATTCACAGAATAGCTCACTAGCCATGAGACTAAAACGTTTGCCGAGATCAATTCAGTCAACCTCACCCAGTCTGAACATGGGCATGATTTCAAACCCCAGCAGCATGGTGCACTCTAAATTGCCTTCGACGCACACCAAGTGCTGGAGGAACTCAACGGGTCAGGCAGGTGAGTGGGTGAGCGAGGGGGATGCAGTAAGAAGCTGGCAGGTGAGTGGGTGAGCGAGGGGGATGCAGTAAGACACTGGCAGGTGAGTGGGTGAGCGAGGGGGATGCAGTAAGACGCTGGCAGGTGAGTGGGTGAGCGAGGGGGATGCAGTAAGAAGCTGGCAGGTGAGTGGGTGAGCGAGGGGGATGCAGTAAGACACTGGCAGGTGAGTGGGTGAGCGAGGGGGATGCAGTAAGAAGCTGGCAGGTGAGTGGGTGAGCGAGGGGGATGCAGTAAGAAGCTGGCAGGTGAGTGGGTGAGCGAGGGGGATGCAGTAAGAAGCTGGCAGGTGAGTGGGTGAGCGAGGGGGATACAGTAAGAAGCTGGCAGGTGAGTGGGTGAGCGAGGGGGATGCAGTAAGAAGCTGGCAGGTGAGTGGGTGAGCGAGGGGGATGCAGTAAGAAGCTGGCAGGTGAGTGGGTGAGCGAGGGGGATGCAGTAAGAAGCTGGCAGGTGAGTGGGTGAGCGAGGGGCATGCAGTAAGACGCTGGCAGGTGAGTGGGTGAGCGAGGGGGATGCAGTAAGACGCTGGCAGGTGAGTGGGTGAGCGAGGGGGATGCAGTAAGAAGCTGGCAGGTGAGTGGGTGAGCGAGGGGGATGCAGTAAGACACTGGCAGGTGAGTGGGTGAGTGAGGGGGATGCAGTAAGACACTGGCAGGTGAGTGGGTGAGCGAGGGGGATACAGTAAGAAGCTGGCAGGTGAGTGGGTGAGCGAGGGGGATGCAGTAAGACACTGGCAGGTGAGTGGGTGAGCGAGGGGGATACAGTAAGAAGCTGGCAGGTGAGTGGGTGAGCGAGGGGGATGCAGTAAGACACTGGCAGGTGAGTGGGTGAGCGAGGGGGATGCAGTAAGACACTGGCAGGTGAGTGGGTGAGCGAGGGGGATACAGTAAGAAGCTGGCAGGTGAGTGGGTGAGCGAGGGGGATGCAGTAAGACACTGGCAGGTGAGTGGGTGAGCGAGGGGGATACAGTAAGAAGCTGGCAGGTGAGTGGGTGAGCGAGGGGGATGCAGTAAGAAGCTGGCAGGTGAGTGGGTGAGCGAGGGGGATGCAGTAAGACGCTGGCAGGTGAGTGGGTGAGTGAGGGGGATGCAGTAAGACACTGGCAGGTGAGTGGGTGAGCGAGGGGGATACAGTAAGAAGCTGGCAGGTGAGTGGGTGAGCGAGGGGGATACAGTAAGACGCTGGCAGGTGAGTGGGTGAGCGAGGGGGATGCAGTACGACACTGGCAGGTGAGTGGGTGAGCGAGGGGGATGCAGTACGACACTGGCAGGTGAGTGGGTGAGCGAGGGGGATACAGTAAGAAGCTGGCAGGTGAGTGGGTGAGCGAGGGGGATGCAGTAAGAAGCTGGCAGGTGAGTGGGTGAGCGAGGGGGATACAGTAAGAAGCTGGCAGGTGAGCGGGTGAGCGAGGGGGATGCAGTAAGACACTGGCAGGTGAGTGGGTGAGCGAGGGGGATGCAGTAAGACACTGGCAGGTGAGTGGGTGAGCGAGGGGGATGCAGTAAGAAGCTGGCAGGTGAGTGGGTGAGCGAGGGGGATACAGTAAGAAGCTGGCAGGTGATAGGTGGAAGAGGCAAAGGGCTGAAGGAGGAAGAATCTGGTAGAAGAAGGGACTAGACCAGTAACATTGACTGTTTATTTCCCTTCATAGATGCTGCCTGACCTGCTGTGTTTTAATTTTATTGAGATACAGCATAGGTGAGCCACACCACCCCGCAGTCCCCTGGGATTTAATCCTAGCCTAATCACGGGACAACTTACAATGAACAATTCACCTACCGACTGGTATGTCTTTGGACTATGGGAGGAAACCGGAGCACCCGGAGGAAACCCACATGGTCAACAGGGAGAACGTACAAACTCCTTACAGGCAGAAGCACTGGTACTGTAAAGCGTTATGCTAACGTGCCACACTATTTTCCATTCTGTGAGTGTGGCTCATGCTAGGCTTATTTGCCTGTATCGTGCCATCATTTTCTTATGCCTTGCTATCCACGTACCTGGCCAAGTGCCTTTTAAACGTTGTAACACTTCACAGCACCAGCGATCGGGGTTCAATTCTCACCGCTGCCCGTAAGGAGTTTGTTTGTTCTCCCTGTGACCGCGTGGGTTTCCTCCGACAGTCCAAAAATGTATACGTTAGGGCTCCTGACACACTAAAAGCATGGCGACACTTGCCGGCTGCCCTGCACAATTCTTGTTGATTGGCTTTGACGCAGACTACACACTTCACTGTATATTTTGAGGTACATGTGACAAATAAAGGCAGTCTTCTGAAAATCTTCATTACCAGTGGAAGCTGGCCGGCTAAGGATATGTGACAGGGGAGACCCAGGGGTATAAAGTAGTGACTGGAATAGGAAGGGTCCTTCACACCACACCCCACCATCCGACAGAGCAGGATGTGATGAAGGATTTAAGGGGGTTTGTGAGGCTTAAGTGGAAGGGAGGGGTCCCCACCCCCACCCAGACCTGAAGAAGGGTCTCAACCCGAAACGTCGGCTGTTCGTTCTTTCCCATGGATGCTGCCTGACCTGCTGAGTTCCTCCACAATTCTGCGCACAACCTGAATGAGGTGACGGTGGGACTGAGCTCTGCTGCAGACGACCATGGTCAAGCCAGTCTGAGCAGCCCAGGTTCTGCGCAGGATGGGGTGGGGAAGATCAGGAAAGGGAATTGCCAACGTGGAGTGCTGGGGACATCTGGTTTGTTTCTGTGCCCGAGGGCTATCAGCAGATTAATTTGCAGATTGTTCTCTCAGGTACAGCAATTAGCTGTCAGCTCTGATGATTTGTTTAAACCAATGTTGGTTTAATGTGAATTAGCAGTGATCAGGAACAGCCTGAGGAAAATAGCTGTGGTTTGTGCTTCCAGCAGATTTGCTCCCTCTGCACTGACAGCATAACGCTCCCTTGCTCCCGCCTTTCCATGGCACTCCCCCCACCCCAAAGCGTGGCGCTCCCTCCTCACCGCTACTCCCAGAGCACAGCATTCCCTCATCACCACCCATTTGCTGCTTGGCACTCCCTCCTCACCGCCCCTCCAACAATGAGAAACTCCCTCACCGCCCTTCCCACAGTGTGGAGCTCCCTCACCGCCCCTCCCACAGAATGGAGCTCCCTCACCGCCCCTCCCACAGCGTGGAGCTCTCTCACCGCCCCTCCCACAGCGTGGAGCTCCCTCACCGCCCCTCCCACAGAGCAGTGCTCCTTCCTCACAGCCCGTCCCACAGTTCTCCCACCTCACCATCCCAGAGGTAATATTCGAGATCTCAGTCTATGTCTAGTAGGTAAGATGGCTGGGTCATAGTTACAGAGAGTCAGTCCAGTCTGGGTTGTTTATAATCTGGAACAATTTCCAGTCTGCTTGAGGAACACTGGCTCTGCATGTGGGTGTTAGAGAGGGTGCAGAAGAGGTTGACCAGGATGCTGCCTAGATTAGAGGGCACGTGCTATAAGGAGAGGTTGGACAAACTCGAGCTGTTTTTTTCCTGGAGGCTGAGGGGAGACCTGATAGAGGTTTATACGGTTATGAGAGGCATTGATAGATATCTTCTTCCTCAGATTAAAATGTCTGATACTAGAAGACTTGAGGTGGAGACTAAGATATAAGAGTAGAAATAGGCCATTTGGCCCATCGATTCTTCTGCACCATTTCGTCATTGCTGATCCATTTTCCACTCAACCTCATCCTCCAGGCTTCCCCCCATAATCTTTCACACCTTGGCTAATCAAGAATCTATCAATCTCCACCTTAAAAACACCCAATTACCTGGCCTCCACAGGTGCCAGTGGCAACAAATTCCACAGATTCACCACCACCTGTTTAAAGAAATTTTTACTCATCTCCATTCTAAAGAGACTGCCCTCTATTCTAGAGCTATGCCTTATGGTCCCCACAGGAAACATCCTCTTCACATGCACTCTATCAAAGCTTTTCAACCTTCAACAGGTTTCCATGAGATCCCCCTCATTCTCCTGAACCCCAGTGAGTACAGGCCCAGAGCCAGCAAATGCTCCTCAAAGATCAGCATTTCATTCCCATATTGCTTAAAGGGGGGGACAGGGAAATGTAGGGAGAGAGGAGTGAGGAGAGTGAGCGGGGGAGGGAGGGAGTGAGGGAATGAAATACAGAGAGGGACAGAGATGAGAGGGGTTTCAGTTTGGAGACAGGTGAGTGGAGGGGAGAAATAGAGACAGGGAAAGGAGAGAGGAAAATACAGATAGGGAAAGGAGAGGAGGAGGGGGAAAATGCCGAGACCGAGAAGGGGGGAGAGGAGAGAGGGAGGGAATTACAAATGGAGAGACGGGGAGGGAAGATAGAGAGGGAGGAGAGAAATACAGGGAGAGAGAGAGCACGAGCGTGTGTGTGAGGGGGATAAGAGAGATGAAAAATATAGGGAGAGAGGGGGAGAAACAAAAATCCAGGAGGAGAAATAAGGGGAGAGGGAGGGAGAAAATAAATAAAGGAGAGTATACAGTTTCGTGAGCTAATCCCACCACATCTCTTCATCCAGCCCATCCCACTGAACCACCCAATCCACTGGACCTCCTTCGCACACCCCCTGCATTTCAGCAATTATAAACCCAAGAGGGACAGAGACATTGATTGATTGTTCCAGATCCCTCTCGGACAGTGTTCCCGACTCCACTCAAAAACACAGCACCAGCCCAGTGCAACCCTGTTGCCCACCACTGGTTGACTGTGTAGCCTCACCCTTCCTCCTTCCCCACCTTTTCATTTTCTTTTTCTCTTCCTTTCCTTCTCTGTAAATTACTCCCTCACCTTCCCTCACTCACTCTTCCTGTTATTCTCCCTTTCTCTGGAGTTCTGCCTCTCACACTTCCCATCTCTCCTTGTGTACTTCACTCTCTGTATTTCTCCCTCTCCCTGCGTTTCACTGTTTTTCTCCCCCTCCCAACCCTCTCTCTCTCTCTGCATATTTTTATATATTTTTCCTCTTCCTGTATGTTTCCCTCTCCTCAATACGGTGGTGCTAGAAACTTTGTGAACCCGTAAAAAATAAATACTTGCTCATTTATTTATTGAGAAAAATGATTCAATGCTACATGTCTTTGTTGGAAAAAGTATGTGAACCTTTGCTTCTAGTAACCAGTGTGGCCCCCTGTACAGCAATAACTTCAACCGAACGTTTCCAGTTGATCAGTCCTGCACATCGGCTTGGAGGAAGTTCAGGCCATTCCTCCTTATAAAACTGCTTCAACTTTGGGATGTTGCTGGGCTTGTTTGCATGAATTGCTTGCTTCAAGTATTTCCATAATATTTCTATAGGATTATGGTCAGGACTTTGACTCGGCAATTCAAAACACAAATCTTTTTTTTTTAAACCATTCTGCTGTTGATTTACTCCTGTCTTTCAGATCGTTGTCTTGTAGCATTATCCAACTTCTGTTAAGCTTCAGGTGATGGACTGCTACTCTGACATTCTCCTGTAAAGTAGCTTGATACAATTTTGAATTCATTGTTCCCTCACCGACTGCAAGCTGTCCAGGCCCAGAGGCAGCAAAGCAGCCCCAAACCATGATGCTCCTTCCACCACACTTCACAGTTAGGATGAGGTTTTGCTGTTGTGCTGTAACCTCCTTCCTCCAGACAAACCAGTGTGCATTTCTGCCCAAAATGTTCAACTTTTGTCTCAAATGTCCACAGAACATGGTCTCAGAAGCATTGTAGACCATCCAGGTGGTCTTTTGCAGACTTGAGATGTACAACAACGTTCTCATTTCGGAGAGCAATAGATTCTTCCATGAACACCATTCTTGTTCAGTGTTTTTCTTACAGTGAACACACGAACAGAGACTTTATCAAGTTCTAGAGATTTCTGCTGGTCCTTTGCTGCTACCCTTGGGTTCGTTCCTCCTTCAGCATTGCACGTTGTGCTCTTAGTGTGATCTTGCCAGGATGCTCACTCCTAGGGAGAGTAGCAACAGTACTGAGTTTTCTCCAGCTGGAGATAATTTCTCTTACTGTGGACTGATGAACAGTCTGGTATTTAGAAATGCTTTTGTAGCCTTTTCCAGTTTCATGCACCTCTACAATTCTTCTTCTAAGGTCTTCTGAAAGTTTGTTTTGATCGAGGCACAGTGCACATAGATAGATCTTTCTTGAGAAGAGTAGGCTCTGTCAGTAACCTAACTTTGTCTGTCAAAGTTTTTTACATAAGGGCAGGGCATCTCTGCAACCCGCACCTCAATCTCATCTCATTGACTGGAACCACCTGACTTTTGTAGAAGGGATTGCCCAGAGGTTCACATACTTTTTCCAACAAAGACATGTAATATTGGATCAATTTCCTCAATAAATAAATGAACAAGTATAATGTTTTTGTGGTACTTATTTAATTGGGCTCTCCTTACGTAGTTTTAGGACTTACATGAAGATACGATCACATTTTAGATATTTATGCAGAAACAGAAAATTCATTGGGGTTCATAAACTTTCTAGCACCACTATGTGTCTGTCTGTCTGTCTGTCTCTCTCTCTCCCTCTCTTCCCTCCCCCTTCCCCCTTTCCTACCCCTGTCCTGCCCCCTCCCTCTCTACCTCTTCCCACTCTCATTTTCTTTTTCTGTTCCTGTCCTTCACCCTCTCCTCCATAAATCACTTACTTATCTTCCCTCTCACTCTTCCTGTTATTCTTCCTTTGTTTGTTCCTCTCTCCCGCTCCCTCTCTATTCCTCTCCCCCCTCCTCCTCTGGCACACCTCCAGACCTGCCTGTGTTGCCCTACAGCACAAGGTGAAGATAACAACCCGGCTCCATTCTGTGCGAGGAAAAACAACCCGTATCAGACTGCACCTGAAGTTACACAAACAGGTCCGTGTGGACGAGGGGGGAGGGGAGGGGGAAGAGGGGGTAAGTGGAGGGGAGAGTTGATAAAACAGTTCGGAGGGGCAGTTACCGTAGGCTTCGGGAGTTCTCACGATGTCTCACGTGTGGTCACGGCGACAAGACCTTCCCAGGTGTGGGGTGGGGATCCTCCCGGGACAGCCCCTCCCTCCAGAAGGTCAGACGTTGATGGTTAACCAACACCCCACAGTTAACCCGACACCTCCCTCGGTAAAGCCAGGGACCCTTTAGTAACACCGGTAACCCTTAAATGAACCCTCACAACACTAGATTTACCCCAGTTATCTTCAACAAGACGTCACAGAACCCCGGCTAACTAACCGGCGATCTTTGTAGTTAACCCACAGATAAACACCCTAGTCCCGACGGGTGAATGACAGCCCCCTAATTATCGAGTTACCGACTGAGCCCCGGAATTAACCCTCCAGACTCCTGGTTACCCCGGTCAACCTACCTTCTGCACACGCCCTTCGCCCAGGTGACTACATTGGAAGGGGCGATTCCACACGCCAAGGCTCGGCAAGCAACCACCTCGCTCCAGCCGCGACTGACGAGTACTCCGATTACCAGCGTGAAACTCCACCCGCCCTCCTTTAACCCTTCGCTCACCCCGCCGCTCCCAGTCCTCCGCGGCGGCGTCACGCGAGATTCCGCAGACCCTGGCAACCCAGAGCAACACGCGCAAGATGGTCTGCATCTGTGCAGGGGAATGGACTCACGACGTTTGGGCCGAGACCTTTCATCGGGGTTGGAAAGGAGGGGAGGCAGAAGATAGAATAGGAAGATAGGCAAAGGGAAGAGCTGGCAGGTGATAGGTGAGACCAGGTGAGGGGGGTGGGTGGGTAGAGTTGGATGATGTGAGAAGCTGGGAGGGGGTGGGGAGAGAGAGATAAAGGGCAGAAGAAGAAAGAATCAGATAGGAGAGGACAGCGGGCCATTGGAGAAGGGGAAAGAGGTGGGGAACCAGAGACACAAAATATCGGAGGACCTCAGCAGGTCAGGCAGCATTTATCGTTTGTTTATTCATAATGTGCCCTGTCGTATGATGTGGGTATCCATGACCATGATTGTTCTTGGCAAATTTTTCTGCAGAACTGGTTTGTCATCGCCTTCTTCTGGGCAGTGTCCTTACAAGACGGGTGACCCCGGCCATTATCAATACTCTTCAGAGATTGTCTGCCTGGTGTCAGTGGTCACATAACCAAGATTGTGATCTGCACTGGCTGCTCGTACCACCATCCACCACCCGCTCCCACGGCTTCATATGACCCTGATCGGTGGGTTGCGGGCAGGCTAAGCAGGTGCCACACCTTGCCCAAGGGTAACCTGCAGGCTGGCGGAGGGAAGGAACGTCTTAAACCTCCTTTAGTAGGTTTACATCTCCACCCTGTCACTAGCACCTGTAGGAGATAAATGTTAGATAAATAGACTTTATTTGCTTTATTTGTCACATGCACATCGAAACATGTATTGAAGTGTGCCGCTTGTTTCAACGACCAGCGCAGTCTGAGGAAATGCTGGAAGCAGCCAAAGTATCGCTACACTTCCAAAACCATGACCATCTCTTCAGTAACCCTAACCAGTAACCTTCCAGCACCAGCATAACATGACCATCCTTCAGTAACCCTAACCGGTAACCACCCTAAACCAACATAGCATGACCACCTCTTCAGTAACCCTAACTGGTAACCTCCCTAAACCAACATAGCATGACCACCCCTTCAGTAACCCTAACCGATAACCTTCCTAAACCAACATAACATGACCACCTCTTCAGTAACCCTAACCGGTAACCTTTGGACTGTAGGAGGAAACCAGAGCACCCGGAGGAAACCCACGCGGTCACGGGGAGAATGAACAAACTCCTTACAGACAGCAGTGGATTGAACCCAGGTCGCTGGTATGGTAAAGTGCAGCGTTAACCACTGTGCTACCATGCCATTCATTAGCTTTTCCTCGGTAGACGCTGCCTGACCTGCTGAGTTCTTCCAGCATTTTGCGTGTGTTGCTGTGGACTGCCAGCATTTGCAGAATCTCTTGAGACGGAAGTCATGAGGGTTGGGGAGGGGTGGCTAGAAGGGATGAGTGAGCCATGAGAATGAAGGAAAACTAAACGTGTATGGAGGGGGTCACGGCAGAGTGAGAGGTTACAGGAAGTTGGAGAAATCCACATCCATGCCTCAGAAAGCTTCACAATCCGGCTGAAATATGTGGGTGGGGGGTAGAATTTTACTGGCAATGGTGGTGGGGTGGGGGTTGATGGAATGTGGGGTTTGGTGTAGAATTGTCCCAGAAATTCCTCTCCCGCTCCTTTACGATGGTTCCTTATCTCCTCCCTCTCTGACCAAGCTTAGGAATAACTGCCATGTTTCTCCATAAGTAATCGGCTCTAAATTCTCCCAGATTTCCTGTTACGTTAGGGTCTGAAGCCTGGACACGTTCCTGTGTGTTGTTGGGAGAAGTTCCCTCAGCGTGAGCTGTCGATAAGTGCTCTGGGACCTTGGTGAGCTGGTCATATTGACAGCTTGGTGAGGTCAGAGGGTCAGAAGAAGCCTCATTGAAGAGTTATATATAACTCTAGCCTTTCACGTGGAAGTTGGTTCAAACCACGGGGTTGGGGTCTACTTAGAGGCCGGGTCCTACCTCATACCACCATTTCCGAGGTGTTTATTTTTGTTAGCAGTCACCTTTACAGTCCTCGACCTCCAGGTCGAAGTTTTTGGATGACATATCAGATACCTAACAGCGTGGCCCTCCCACAGCATAGCGCTCCCTCCACAGCACCCCTCCTCACCCCCATCCCATAGTATGGCACTCCCTCCTCACCCCCATCTCACAGCACCTCCTTGCCACCCGTCTCACAGCATGGAGCTCCCTCACCACATTTTCTACGGTGTGGAGCTCCCTCACCACCCCTCCCACAGTGTAGAGCGTCCTCACCACCCCTCCCACAGTGTAGAGCTCCCTCACATCCCCTCCCACAGTGAGTATCTCCCTCACCACCCCTCCCACAGTGTAGAGCTCCCTCACATCCCCTCCCACAGTGAATATCTCCCTCAGCAGCCTCTGCGTGTGTTGGCCTAGCTGAGCGTTTGGTCTCCGCTACGGAGCTTGAACCTGCGACCTTTTGCTTCTGAGACAATAGATAATCATTATGGGGGTCGCTGTGTGGGGGGAAGGTAGCGGGAGATCTGTGGAGGAATGATAAAGAACTATAATAATGCTTCCTGTGGAGTTTACGGCCAGGCGGTCGAGAGGAAACCAGCTTTAATCAATCATCAACACAGGATGTTCCTTTTGTAACTCTCCTGACCCCACAGTTATTTGTTGTTTAGTAACTGGCTGGTTGTTTAGCAACTGCACCAGGATGTTGCCTGGATTAGAGGACTTCAGTTATAGGGAGGCTTCTCTCTGGAGTGTTGTAGACCATCAGACTCAGGAATAGAATTAGTCCAAGCAGCCCATCAAGTTTGCTCTGTCATTCCATCATGACTGATTTATTTTCCCTCTCAACCGCATTTTCCTGCCTTCTCCCCGTATCATTTCATGCCATGACTAATCAAGACCCTATCAACCTCTGCCTTAAATTTCTCGAACTTCCAGTAATGGCTGCACCCCCCTTCACCGTTCCCCATCCCCATTTCTGTCTCTCACCTTATCTCCTTGCCTGCCCATCTCCTCCCTCTGGTGCTCCTCCCCCTTTTCTTTCTCCCATGGCCTTCTGTTCTCTCCTATCAGATTCCCCCTTCTGCACCCCGTATCTCTTTCACCAATCAACTTCCCAGCTCTCTACTTCACCCTTCCCTCCTGGTTTCACCTCTCACCTCATGTTCCTCCCTCCCCTCCCCCCACCTTTTAAATCCACTCCTCATCTTCTTGTCTCCAATCCTGATGAAGGTTCTCAGCGCAAGACGTCGACTGTACTCTTTTCCCTAGGTGCTGCCTGACCTACTGAGTTCCTCCAGAACTTTGTGTGTGTTGCTTGGATTTCCAGCGTTTTCTCTTGTTTGCCTTAAATATACTCAAAGACTTGGCCTCCACAGCCACCTGAGGAAGCAAATTCCACAGATTTACAATTCTCTGGCTAAACAAATTCCTCCTCATTTCTGTTCTAAAATCAAGGGTTTTATGCCATGGACCAACACCATTAAGCAAGGGGTCTGTGGAACCCAGGTTCAGGACCCCTGTTAAGGACATCCTTGTATTCTTGACCAGACTCCCCCACCATAGGAAACATCCTCTCCACCTCCACTCTCTTGATGTTCAGTCGATGTTTTGGGCCAAAACGTCAATTGTACCTCTTCCTAGAGATGCTGCCTGGCCTGCTGTGTTCACCAGCAACTTTTGTGTGTGTTGCTTGAAATTCCAGCATCTGCAGATTTCCTCGTGTTTGCCTTTCAATGTTCGATAGGTTTCAATGAGATCCTCCCTCATTCTTCTGAACTCCAGTGCGTACAGGCCCAGAGCCATCAAACACTCCTCGTTCATTAACCCTTGGGTGAACTGAGAGAGGTGTATAAAATTATGAGCCATATAGACAGGGGTAGATAAAGTCTTTGTCGCAATGTAGGTGGTGGCAGAAAAAGAGGGCACAGGTATAATGCAGAGCGTAGAATGATACAGCTAATAATAGTAATCCCATTTTAGTACAAAACCAAATTAAACTAAATCTCTCCTGCCTGCACATGGCCCATCTCCCTGCATTCCCTGTACACTCATCAGCCTCTTAAACATCACGATCGGATCTGCCTCCACAACCAGCCCTGGCAACATACTCCAGGAACCATCCACTCTCTGTGTAAGAGAAATTGCCCTGTACATCTCCCTTAAATGTTCCCTTTCTACCTTAAATGTCCTCTATTATCAGACATTTTGAACCTGGGGAGAAAGATTCCAACTCTCTACCCCATCCATGCCTCTCATAGTCTTTCAAGCTTCTATCAGGTCTCCCCAGCAGCTTCCAACACTCCAGAGGAAACAACCCAACTTTGTCCAACCTCTCCTTGCATCTCATGCTCTCTAATCCAGGCAGCATCCTGGTGAACCTCTTCTGCGCCCTCTCCAAATCCTCCGCATCCTTCCTGTAATGGGGCAAGCAGAACTGTACACAGTGCGGTCTAACCAAAGTTTCATACATGATTTCCTGACCCTTCTACTCAACACCCCACTCATGATGAGGGCATGCCATGCACCTTCCTGACCTCCCTGTCCACTTGTGTGTGCACATTTTCAGGGAGCTTTGGACGTGGGCCCCAAGATCCCTCGGTACATTGATGGTGTTAAGGGTCCTGCCATTAACTGTGTACCGCCCATTTACACTTGATCTCAAAAAGCACAGCCCCCCCCCACACTTGTCTGTTGAGGAGAGTTTTAACAGGGATCCATGGGAGTCTGTATTTTCTTTTTTTTGGTAATTTATTTTTTATTGAATTTCATCATCAAACAAACATTTCCATAAGATGTATTTCAGATACTGTACATATATATCATATAATCATATTTGTCACAAATCCCCACATAATATTGATCTGAGGTATACACTTATAGAAAGGAGAGGAAAGAAAGAACAATTGAAAGAAGAAAACTATGTACAGAGTAGGGAGTGATTTTTTTTTACAAGATATTCATTGACTTGTGAGAATAAAATCAGGCCTATGAGGTGTTATGTAGTTAAACCATTTTTTTCCAGTATGAATAAAATTGTTGCAACTTATGATTAACAGATACTGTTATCTTCTCCATTAATGTAAATGTCCATTGTAATTTCCATCCATACATTTACAAGTTGGGCTCTCCTGTGATAACCATTTCCTGGTAAGGGTCTTTTTACCAGCCACCAGCAGTACATTCATTAAATATTTATCTCTTTTTAACCATTCTTGAGGTGTATACCCAAAATATATGGTCTTACTCTCTAAGGGTATTTCACATTTAAAGATGTCTTGTAGGGCATTATGTGTCCTACTCCAATAGTCTTTGATAATGGAGCATTCCCAGAAAATATGATAATGGTTTGCATTTCGATTTCCACAATTTCTCCAGCAAACAGGGGGTTACTATCATGATGGGATTTCTGAGACGGTGTAATAAAATATCTTATCAAGTTGGCAATGTGTATTTTCAATGGCACCAAACAGGGACTCCTTTGCTGCATCTTCAGAAACAGCTCTACTTCTATCTTTAATATCTCTATTTTTCCCTTTCAGGGTTCTTTTGAAGACTCTGACCTGGAGTTACATGCTGACTACGGTTCTTTGCTGGTTCTTCTCTCAGGGTTTCACAACTGGCTGTTATTCAGCACGCCAAGGACGCAGCCTAAGGGCTTCGCTCACCTTCAGAGGTCCGAGATTTCGTGACGGGGGGATCGGAGGTCAGTGTTCGGGCAGGAGATCGGTGTGTCATGGGAGTCAGAAGATCTAAGGCAGAGACCTGAGATCTTTGGGCACAGAGCTTGGAAAAAAACGACACAACAGATTTTTAACATTGTAAACTAGCGAGCTATTTGTTATGTCTCCCCTCTCGCTGTGAAAGGGAGACAGCTTTTTCTCCCTTATTAGGGAGAGAGAGAGCCTATGGTTTGTCGAATACTGGGTGAATGAGTAGTCTTTGGAGTACTGCAAGTCTGTGTCTTTGCCATTGCTTTGCTGCACTCCTGAGTGCATGCAGGTGGGTGCCGATGCTCTTTTTGCTGGGGGGGGGGTCGTTGCTTGCTGTTGCTTATGCGCAGGAGGGAGGGGAGCTGGGGGAGACTTTGGGGTTCTAACATTTAACTGTCATTCATTCTTTGGAGTATTGCTTTTTTTTGTGGATGGTTGTGAAGAAAAAGCATTTCAGGATGTATATTGTATACATTTCTCTGACATTAAATGTACCTTTGAAACCTTTGCTATCTGGAATGTGCTGCCAGAGGCGATGGTGCAATCGGGTACATTTCCTATGTTGGACGGGTATTGTCCTAATGGGATAAAGTCTCTCGGACTTGTTGGGCTGCCTTCTGTGCTGTACAAAAGTATGATTCCATAATTGCTGCAAAATCCATCTCAGGCTTCCCCAGGGATCTCCAAGTTGCTTATTTCCAAATCATCTTCAGGCTGAATCTGGAGTATTGTGTTCAGTTTTGGTCACCAAATTACAGGAAGGATATAAATAAGGTTGAAAGAGTGCAGAGAAGGTTTACAAGGATGTTGCTGGGACTTGAGAAACTCAGTTACAGAGAAAGGTTGAATAGGTTAGGACTTTATTCCCTGGAGCGTAGAAGAATGAGGGGAGATTTGATAGAGGTATATAAAATTATGATGGGTATAGATAGAGTGAATGCAAGCAGGCTTTTTCCACTGAGGCAAGGGGAGAAAAAAACCAGAGGACATGGGTTAAGGGTGAGGGGGGAAAAGTTTAAAGGGACCATTAGGGGGGGCTTCTTCACATAGAGAGTGGTGGGAGTATGGAATGAGCTGCCAGATGAGGTGGTAAATGCAGGTTCTTTTTTAACATTTAAGAATGAATTGGACAGATACATGGATGGGAGGTGTATGGAGGGATATGGTCCGTGTGCAGGTCAGTGGGACTAGGCAGAAAATGGTTTGGCACAGCCAAGAAGGGCCAAAAGGCCTGTTTCTGTGCTGTAGTTTCTATGGTTTCTATAGTTTGAGTCTCTGGGCAGGTCCCTTGGAACAGACAGGGCCTGGCGCCATAGAGTGATAAGAGTACTGCAGCCCGTTAAACATTCTCAGCCACCTTTTGAGTGAAGAAGTTCCTCTTCAGATTCCCGGTAAACGTTTCGTCTTTCACCCTTAACCCATGACCTCTAGTTCTAGCCTCACCCAACCTCAGTGGAAAAAGTCTGCTTGCATATACCCTAACTATACCCCTCATAATTTTGTATACCTCTATCAAATCTCTTCTCATTCTCTCATGCTCTAGGGAATACAGTTCTAACCTATTCAAAATTTCCCTGTGACTGAGATCCTCAAATCTGGCAACATTCTTGTAATTGTTTTCTGAACTCTTTCATCTTTCCTGTAGGTAGGTGACAAAACGACACACAATACTCCAAATTAGGACTCAACAACATCTTCAACATAGCATCCCAACTCCTGCATTCAGTACTTTGATGTACGAAGGCCAATGTGCAAAAAGCTCTCTTTCTGGCCCTATCTACTTGTGACGCCACTTTCAAGGAATTATGGACCTGTATTGCCAGATCCTCCTTCTACTGTACAAAATGTGGAACCAGATAATATTACCTGAATTAATCTGAAAGTACCCTAACTGGTTGCATCACAGTCTTGCATGGCAAGTTGAATGTGCAGGAACAGAAGAAGCTGCAGAACCCAAAATATCTCAGGCACACCCCTCCCCACCGTCTGTTGTACCTACAGGAAGAGCTGTCTCAAGAAGCGAACATCCATCATCAAATGTCTCCACCCTCTGGGCCAGGCCATCTTCTCACAGTACGAGGTACAGAAAAGTTCCAGGTAAATTTTATTATCAAAGTACACATACGTCATCACATACAACCCTGAGATTCATTTTCCTGTGAACATAGTCAGCAAATCTACAGAATAGTAACTATAACAGGATCGATGAAAGATCAGCCAGCGTGCAGACGACAACAAACTGTACAAATGAAAATATAAATAAATAGCAATAAATAATGAGAACATGAGATAAGGCAAACACGAGGAATTTTGCAGATGCTGGAAATTCAAGCAACACACATCCAAGTTGCTGGTGAATGCAGCAGGCCAGGCAGCATCTCTAGGAAGAGGTACGTCAACGTTTCAGGCCGAGACCCTTCGTCAGGACTTACTGAAGGAAGATTTTAGTAAGAGATTTGAAAGAGCCATTAAAAGCACTCTACATACATTCAATGACCACTTTTTAGGTACACCTGTACACCTGAGGCTACCGAATTCCCTGCCACCATCCAGACTTGTCACGTATGAAGCACCACTGGCGTTCCACTGTCTACTTTGTAACTTCTGTTGTAAATACACATTATGATTTGTTAATTTATTTGTGATAATATTATTCTGTGTGTTGTGCATGAGTAGAATGTACAGTATTGTGCACCTTGGTCCAGAGGGACACTGTTTCGTTTGGTGGGGGGGGGGGGGTGGAATTCAACCGTGTACAGTTAAAATTACAATAAACTTCAACTTAATTCAAATATCACATCAGCCAATCACATAGCAGCAACTCAATGCAGAAAAGCATGAGGACATGGTCAAGAGGTTCAGTTGCTGTTCAGGCCAAACATCAGACTGGGAAAGGAATGTGATCTAAGTGACTTTGACCGTGGAATGCTGTTGGTGCCAGATGGGGTGGTTTGAGTATCTCAGAAACTGATGATCTCCTGGGATTTTCATGAACAATACTCTCTAGAGTTAACAGAGGGTATTCTGAAAAACAAAAGAAAATCAATGAGCAACAGTTCTGTGGGTAAGAATCAGGTCCCAGGGAGTGTGTCAGGATACACCGGGATTCCACACTGGGGATAGGGGCCCAGGGTGTGTGTCACTATACACCGGGGTTCCAGACTAGGGATAGGGGCCTAGGGAGTGTGTCAGGATACACCAGGGTTCCAGACTAGGGATAGGGGCCCAGGGAGTGTGTCAGTATACACCAGGGTTCCAGACTAGGGATAGGGGCCCAGGGAGTGTGTCAGGATACTCCGGGGTTCCACACTGGGGATAGGGGCCCAGGGTGTGTGTCAGTATACACCAGGGTTCCAGACTAGGGATAGGGGCCCAGGGTGTGTGTCAATATACACCGGGGTTCCAGAATAGGGATAGGGGCCTAGGGAGTGTGTCAGGATGCACCAGGGTTCCAGACTAGGGATAGGGGCCCAGTGAGTGTGTCAGTATACACCAGAGTTCCAGACTAGGGATAGGGGCCCAGGGAGTGTGTCAGTATACACCAGGGTTCCAGACTAGGGATATAGGCCCAGGGAGTGTGTCAGTATACACCAGGGTTCCAGACTAGGGATAGGGGCCCAGGGTGTGTGTCAATATACACCGGGGTTCCAGACTAGGGATAGGGGCCTAGGGAGTGTGTCAGGATACACCAGGGTTCCAGACTAGGGATAGGGGCCCAGGGAGTGTGTCAGTATACACCAGAGTTCCAGACTAGGGATAGGGGCCCAGGGAGTGTGTCAGTATACACCAGGGTTCCAGACTAGGGATATAGGCCCAGGGAGTGTGTCAGTATACACCATTGTTCCAGACTAGGGATAGAGGCCCAGGGAGTCTGTCAATATACACCGGGGTTCCAGACTAGGGATAGGGGCCCAGGGAGCGTGTCAGTATCACCAGGGTTCCAGACTAGCGATAGGGGCCCAGGGAGTGTGTCAGTATACACCGGGGTTCCAGACTAGGGATAGGGGCCCACGGAGTGTGTCAATATACACCAGGGTTCCAGACTAGGGATATGGGCCCAGGGAATGTGTCAGTATACACTGGAGTTCCAGACTAGGGATAGAGGCCCAGGGAGTGTGTCAATATACACCGGAGTTCCAGACTAGGGATAGGGGCCCAGGGAGCGTGTCAGTATACACCAGGGCACCAGACTAGGGATAGGGTCCCAGTGAGCGTGTCAGTATCACCGGGGTTCCAGACTTGGGATAGGGGCCCTGGGAGTGTGTCAGTATACACCAGGGTTCCAGACTTGGGATAGGGGCTCAGGGAGCGTGTCAGTATCACTGGGGTTCCAGACGAGGGATAGGGGCCCCGGGAGTGTGTCAGTATCACCGGGGTTCCAGACTAGGGATAGGGGCCCCGGGAGTGTGTCAGTATACACCGGGGTTCCAGACTTGGGAAAGGCGTCCAGAGTGTGTGTCAGTACACACCAGGGTTCCAGACTAGGGATATAGGCCCAGGGAATGTGTCAGTACACACCTGGGTTCCAGACTAGGGATATAGGCCCAGGAAGTGTGTCAGTATACACCAGGGTTCCAGACTAGGGATAGAGGCCCAGGAAGTGTGTCAGTATACACCAGGGTTCCAGACTAGGGATATGGGCCCAGGGAGTGTGTCAGTATACACCAGGGTTCCAGACTAGGAATAGAGGCCCAGGGAGTATGTCAGTATACACCAGGGTTCCAGACTAGGGATAGGGGCCCAGGGAGTGTGTCAGTATACACCAGGTTTCCAGTCTAGGGATAGAGGCCCAGGAAGTGTGTCAGTATACACCAGGGTTCCAGACTAGGGATATGGGCCCAGGGAATGTGTCAGTATACACTGGAGTTCCAGACTAGGGATAGAGGCCCAGGGAGTGTGTCAGTATACACCGGGGTTCTAGACTAGGGATAGAGGCCCAAGGAGTGTGTCAGTATACACTGGCATTCCAGACTAGGGATAGGGGCCCATGGAATGTGTCAGTATACACCAGGGTTCCAGACAAGGGATAGGGGCCCAGGGAGTGTGTCAGTATACACCAGGGTTCCAGACTAGGGATAGAGGCCCAGGGAGTGTGTCAGTGTACACCAGGGTTCCAGACTAGGGATAAAGGCCAGGGTGTGTGTCAGTATACACCAGGGTTCCAGACTAGGGATAGGGGACCAGGGAGTGTGTCAGCATACACCGGGGTTCCACACTGGGGTTAGGGGCCCAGGGTGTGTGTCAGTATACACCGGGGTTCCAGACTAGGGATAGGGGCCCAGCGTGTGTGTCAATATACACCGGGGTTCCAGACTAGGGATAGGGGCCTAGGGAGTGTGTCAGCACACACCAGGGTTCCAGACTAGGGATAGGGGCCCAGGGAGTGTGTCAGTATACACCAGGGTTCCAGACTAGGGATATAGGCCCAGGGAGTGTGTCAGTATACACCATTGTTCCAGACTAGGGATAGAGGCCCAGGGAGTGTGTCAATATACACCGGGGTTCCAGACTAGGGATAGGGGCCCAGGGTGTGTGTCAGTATACACCGGGGTTCCAGACTAGGGATAGGGGCCCAGGGTGTGTGTCAATATACACCGGGGTTCCAGACTAGGGATAGGGGCCTAGGGAGTGTGTCAGGATACACCAGGGTTCCAGACTAGGGATAGGGGCCCAGGGAGTGTGTCAGTATACACCAGGGTTCCAGACTAGGGATAGGGGCCCAGGGAGTGTGTCAGTAAACACCAGGGTTCCAGACTAGGGATATAGGCCCAGGGAGTGTGTCAGTATACAACATTGTTCCAGACTAGGGATAGAGGCCCACGGAGTGTGTCAATATACACCGGAGTTCCAGACTAGGGATAGGGGCCCAGGGAGCGTGTCAGTATACACCAGGGCACCAGACTAGGGATAGGGTCCCAGTGAGCGTGTCAGTATCACCGGGGTTACAGACTTGGGATAGGGGCCCTGGGAGTGTGTCAGTATACACCAGGGTTCCAGACTAGGGATAGGGGCTCAGGGAGCGTGTCAGTATCACTGGGGTTCCAGACTAGGGATAGGGGCCCCGGGAGTGTGTCAGTATCACCGGGGTTCCAGACTAGGGATAGGGGCCCACGGAGTGTGTCAATATACACCAGGGTTCCAGACTAGGGATAGGGGCTCAGGGAGCGTGTCAGTATCACTGGGGTTCCAGACTAGGGATAGGGGCCCCGGGAGTGTGTCAGTATCACTGGGGTTCCAGACTAGGGATAGGGGCCCCGGGAGTGTGTCAGTATCACCGGGGTTCCAGACTAGGGATAGGGGCCCCGGGAGTGTGTCAGTATACACCAGGGTTCCAGACTAGGGATAGGGGCCCCGGGAGTGTGTCAGTATCACCGGGGTTCCAGACTAGGGATAGGGGCCCCGGGAGTGTGTCAGTATACACCAGGGTTCCAGACTAGGGATAGGGGCCCCGGGAGTGTGTCAGTATCACTGGGGTTCCAGACTAGGGATAGGGGCCCCGGGAGTGTGTCAGTATCACCGGGGTTCCAGACTAGGGATAGGGGCCCCGGGAGTGTGTCAATATACACCAGGGTTCCAGACTAGGGATATGGGCCCAGGGAGTGTGTCAGTATACACTGGAGTTCCAGACTAGGGATAGGGGCCCAGGGAGTGTGTCAGTATACACCTGGGTTCCAGACTAGGGATATAGGCCCAGGAAGTGTGTCAGTATACACCTGGGTTCCAGACTAGGGATAGAGGCCCAGGAAGTGTGTGTCAGTATCACTGGGGTTCCAGACTAGGGATATGGGCCCAGGGAGTGTGTCAGTATACACCGGGGTTCCAGACTAGGGATATGGGCCCAGGGAGTGTGTCAGTATACACCAGGGTTCCAGACTAGGGATAAAGGCCAGAATGTGTGTCAGTATACACCAGGGTTCCAGACTAGGGATAGGGGCCCAGGGAGTGTGTCAGTATACACCAGGGTTCCAGACTAGGGATATAGGCCCAGGAAGTGTGTCAGTATACACCAGGGTTCCAGACTAGGGATAGAGGCCCAGGGAGTGTGTCAGTATACACCAGGGTTCCAGACTAGGAATAGAGGCCCAGGGAGTGTGTCAGTATACACCAGGGTTCCAGACTAGGGATATAGTCCCAGGGAGTGTGTCAGTATACACCAGGGTTCCAGACCAGGGATAGAGGCCCAGGGAAGTGTGTCAGTATACACCAGGGTTCCAGAATAGGGATAGGGGCCCAGGGAGTGTGTCAGTATACACCGGGGTTCTAGACTAGGGATAGAGGCCCAAGGAGTGTGTCAGTATACACTGGCATTCCAGACTAGGGATAGGGGCCAGGGAATGTGTCAGTATACACCAGAGTTCCAGACTAGGGATAGGGGCCCAGGGAGTGTGTCAGTATACACCAGGTTTCCAGACTAGGGATAGAGGCCCAGGGAGTGTGTCAGTGTACACCAGGGTTCCAGACTAGGGATAAAGTCCAGGGTGTGTGTCAGTATACACCAGGGTTCCAGACTAGGGATAGAGGCCCAGTGAGTGTGTCTGTATCACCGGGGTTCCAGACTAGGGCTAGAGGCCCAGGGAGTGTGTCAGTATACACCAGGGTTCCAGACTAGGGATATGGGCCCAGGGAGTGTGTCAGTATACACTGGGGTTCCAGACTATGGATAGAGGCCCAGGGAGTGTGTCAGTATACACCGGGGTTCCAGACTAGGGATAGGCGTCCAGAGTGTGTGTCAGTACACACCTGGGTTCCAGACTAGGGATATAGGCCCAGGGAGTGTGTCAGTATACACCAGGGTTCCAGACTAGGGATATAGGCCCAGGGAGTGTGATGGTATACACCAGGGTTCCAGACTAGGGATATGGGCCCAGGGAATGTGTCAGTATACACTGGGGTTCCAGACTAGGGATAGAGGCCCAGGGAGTGTGTCAGTATACACCGGGGTTCCAGACTAGGGATAGAGGCCCAGGGAGTGTGTCAGTATACACCAGGTTTCCAGACTAGGGATAGGGGCCCAGGGAGTGTGTCAGTATACACCAGGGTTCCAGACTAGGGATAGGGGCCTAGGGAGTGTGTCAGTATACACCAGGTTTCCAGACTAGGGATAGGGGCCCAGCGAGTGTGTCAGTATACACCGGGGTTCCAGACTAGGGATAGGGGCCCAGGGAGTGTGTCAGTATACACCAGGGTTCCAGACTAGGGATAGAGGCCCAGGGAGTGTGTCAGTACACACCAGGGTTCCAGACTAGGGATAGGGGCCCAGGGAGTGTGTCAGTATATACCAGGGTTCCAGGCTAGGGATAGAGGCCCAGGAAGTGTGTCAGTATACACCAGGGTTCCAGACTAGGGATAGAGGCCCAGGGAATGTGTCAGTATACACTGGAGTTCCAGACTAGGGATAGAGGCCCAGGGTGTGTGTGAGTATACACCGGGGTTCCAGACCAGGGATAGAGGCCCAAGGAGTGTTTCAGTATACACTGGCATTCCAGACTAGGAATACGGGCCCATGGAATGTGTCAGTATACACCAGGGTTCCAGACTAGGGATAGGGGCTCAGGGAGCGTGTCAGTATCACCGGGGTTCCAGACTAGGGATAGGGGCCCCGGGAGTGTGTCAGTATACACCAGGGTTCCAGACTAGGGATAGAGGCCCAGGGAGTGTGTCAGTATACACCGGGGTTCCAGACTAGGGATAGGCGTCCAGAGTGTGTGTCAGTACACACCAGGGTTCCAGACTAGGGATATAGGCCCAGGAAGTGTGTCAGTATACACCAGGGTTCCAGACTAGGGATAGAGGCCCAGGGAGTGTGTCAGTATACACCAGGGTTCCAGACTAGGGATAAAGGCCAGGGTGTGTGTCAGTATACACCAGGGTTCCAGACTAGGGATAGGGGCCCAGCAAGTGTGTCAGTATACACCAGGGTTCCAGACTAGGGATAGAGGCCCAGTGAGTGTGTCTGTATCACCGGGGTTCCAGACTAGGGCTAGAGGCCCAGGGAGTGTGTCAGTATACACCAGGGTCCCAGACTAGGGATATGGGCCCAGGGAATGTGTCAGTATACACTGGGGTTCCAGACTATGGATAGAGGCCCAGGGAGTGTGTCAGTATACACCGGGGTTCCAGACTAGGGATAGGCGTCCAGAGTGTGTGTCAGTACACACCTGGGTTCCAGACTAGGGATATAGGCCCAGGGAGTGTGTCAGTATACACCAGGGTTCCAGACTAGGGATATAGGCCCATGGAGTGTGATGGTATACACAAGGGTTCCAGACTAGGGATAGAGGCCCAGGAAGTGTGTCAGTATACACTGGCATTTCAGACTAGGGATAGGGGCCCAGGGAGTGTGTCAGTATACACCGGGGTTCCAGACTAGGGATAGAGGCCCAGGGAGTGTGTCAGTATACAGCAGGGTTCCAGACTAGGGATATGGGCCCAGGGAATGTGTCAGTATACACTGGAGTTCCAGACTAGGGATAGAGGCCCAGAGAGTGTGTCAGTATACACCGGGGTTCCAGACTAGGGATAGGAGCCCATGGAATGTGTCAGTATACACCAGGGTTCCAGACTAGGGATAGAGGCCCAAGGAGTGTGTCAGTATACACCGGGGTTCCAGACTAGGGATAGAGGCCCAGGGAGTGTGTCAGTATACACCGGGGTTCCAGACTAGGGATAGGAGCCCATGGAATGTGTCAGTATACACCAGGGTTCCAGACTAGGGATAGGGGCCCAGGGAGTGTGTCAGTATACACCAGGGTTCCAGACTAGGGATAGAGGCCCAGGGAGTGTGTCAGTATCACCGGGGTTCCAGACTTGGGATAGAGGCCCAGGGAGTGTGTCAGTATACACCAGGGTTCCAGACTAGGGATAGAGGCCCAGGGAGTGTGTCAGTATCACCGGGGTTCCAGACTTGGGATAGAGGCCCAGGGAGTGTGTCAGTATACACCAGGGTTCCAGACTAGGGATATGGGCCCAGGGAATGTGTCAGTATACACTGGGGTTCCAGACTAGGGATAGAGGCCCAGGGAGTGTGTCAGTATACACCAGGGTTCCAGACTAGGGATATGGGCCCAGGGAATGTGTCAGTATACAATGGGGTTCCAGACTAGGGATAGAGGCCCAGGAAGTGTGTCAGTATACACCAGGGTTCCAGACTAGGGATAGGGGCCCAGGGAGTGTGTCAGGATACACCGGGGTTCCACACTGGGGATAGGGGCCCAGGGTGTGTGTCAGTATACACCGGGGTTCCAGACTAGGGATACGGGCCCAGCGTGTGTGTCAATATACACCGGGGTTCCAGACTAGGGATAGGGGCCTAGGGAGTGTGTCAGCACACACCAGGGTTCCAGACTAGGGATAGGGGCCTAGAGAGTGTGTCAGTATACACCAGGGTTCCAGACTAGGGATACGGGCCCAGGAAGTGTGTCAGTATACACCAGGGTTCCAGACTAGGGATAGAGGCCCAGGGAGTGTGTCAGTATCACCGGGGTTCCAGACTAGGGATAGGGGCCCTGGGAGTGTGTCAGTATACACCAGGGTTCCAGACTAGGGATATAGGCCCAGGGAGTGTGTCAGTATACACCAGGGTTCCAGACTAGGGATAGAGGCCCAGGGAGTGTGTCAGTATACACCAGGGTTCCAGACAAGGGATATAGGCCCAGGGAGTGTGTCAGTATACACCAGGGTTCCAGACTAGGGATAAAGGCCAGGGTGTGTGTCAGTATACACCAGGGTTCCAGACTAGGGATAGGGGCCCAGCGAGTGTGTCAGTATACACCAGGGTTCCAGACTAGGGATAGAGGCCCAGGGAGTGTGTCTGTATCACCGGGGTTCCAGACTAGGGATAGAGGCCCAGGGAGTGTGTCAGTATACACCAGGGTTCCAGACTAGGGATAGGGGCCCAGCGAGTGTGTCAGTATACACCAGGGTTCCAGACTAGGGATAGAGGCCCAGGGAGTGTGTCAGTACACACCAGGGTTCCAGACTGGGGATAGAGGCCCAGGGAGTGTGTCAGTATACAATGGGGTTCCAGACTAGGGATAGGGGCCCAGCGAGTGTGTCAGTATACACCAGGGTTCCAGACTAGGGATAGAGGCCCAGGGAGTGTGTCTGTATCACCGGGGTTCCAGACTAGGGATAGAGGCCCAGGGAGTGTGTCAGTATACACCAGGGTTCCAGACTAGAGATATGGGCCCAGGGAATGTGTCAGTATACACCGGGGTTTCAGACTAGGGATAAAGGCCCAGGGAGTGTGTCAGTATACACCGGGGTTCCAGACTAGGGATAGGGGCCCAGGGAGTGTGTCAGTATACACCAGGTTTCCAGTCTAGGGATAGAGGCCCAGGGAGTGTGTCAGTATACACCAGGGTTCCAGACTAGGGATATGGGCCCAGGGAATGTGTCAGTATACACTGGGGTTCCAGACTATGGATAGAGGCCCAGGGAGTGTGTCAGTATACACCGGGGTTCCAGACTAGGGATAGGCGTCCAGAGTGTGTGTCAGTATACACCAGGGTTCCAGACTAGGGATATAGTCCCAGGGAATGTGTCAGTATACACCAGGGTTCCAGACTAGGGATATAGGCCCAGGGAGTGTGATGGTATACACCAGGGTTCCAGACCAGGGATAGAGGCCCAGGGAGCGTGTCAGTATCACCGGGGTTCCAGACTTGGGATAGGGGCCCCGGGAGTGTGTCAGTATACACCAGGGTTCCAGACTAGGGATAGGGGCTCAGGGAGCGTGTCAGTATCACCGGGGTTCCAGACTAGGGATAGGGGCCCCGGGAGTGTGTCAGTATACACCAGGGTTCCAGACTAGGGATAGAGGCCCAGGGAGTGTGTCAGTATCACCGGGGTTCCAGACTAGGGATATGGGCCCAGGAAGTGTGTCAGTATACACCAGGGTTCCAGACTAGGGATAGAGGCCCAGGGAGTGTGTCAGTATACACCAGGGTTCCAGACTAGGGATAGAGGCCCAGGAAGTGTGTCAGTATACACCAGGGTTCCAGACTAGGGATAGAGGCCCAGGGAGTGTGTCAGTATACACCAGGGTTCCAGACTAGGGATAGAGGCCCAGGGAGTGTGTCAGTACACACCAGGGTTCCAGACTAGGGATAGGGGCCCAGGGAGTGTGTCAGTATACACCAGGGTTCCAGACTAGGGATAGAGGCCCAGGAAGTGTGTCAGTGTACACCAGGGTTCCAGACTAGGGATAGGGGCCCAGGGAGTGTGTCAGTATACACCAGGGTTCCAGACTAGGGATAGAGGCCCAGAGAGTGTGTCAGTATACACCGGGGTTCCAGACTAGGGATATGGGCCCAGGGAATGTGTCAGTATACACTGGCATTCCAGACTAGGAATAGGGGCCCATGGAATGTGTCAGTATACACCAGGGTTCCAGACTAGGGATAGGGGCCCAGGGAGTGTGTCAGTATACACCAGGGTTCCAGACTAGGGATAAAGGCCAGAATGTGTGTCAGTATACACCGGGGTTCCAGACTAGGGATAGGGGCCCACGGAGTGTGTCAATATACACCAGGGTTCCAGACTAGGGATATGGGCCCAGGGAATGTGTCAGTATACACTGGAGTTCCAGACTAGGGATAGAGGCCCAGGGAGTGTGTCAATATACACCGGAGTTCCAGACTAGGGATAGGGGCCCAGGGAGCGTGTCAGTATACACCAGGGCACCAGACTAGGGATAGGGTCCCAGTGAGCGTGTCAGTATCACCGGGGTTCCAGACTTGGGATAGGGGCCCTGGGAGTGTGTCAGTATCACTGGGGTTCCAGACTTGGGATAGGGGCTCAGGGAGCGTGTCAGTATCACTGGGGTTCCAGACGAGGGATAGGGGCCCCGGGAGTGTGTCAGTATCACCGGGGTTCCAGACTAGGGATAGAGGCCCCGGGAGTGTGTCAGTATACACCGGGGTTCCAGACTTGGGAAAGGCGTCCAGAGTGTGTGTCAGTACACACCAGGGTTCCAGACTAGGGATATAGGCCCAGGGAATGTGTCAGTATACACCTGGGTTCCAGACTAGGGATATAGGCCCAGGAAGTGTGTCAGTATACACCAGGGTTCCAGACTAGGGATAGAGGCCCAGGAAGTGTGTCAGTATACACCAGGGTTCCAGACTAGGGATAGAGGCCCAGCGAGTGTGTCAGTATACACCAGGGTTCCAGACTAGGGATATGGGCCCAGGGAGTGTGTCAGTATCACCGGGGTTCCAGACTAGGGATATAGGCCCAGGGAGTGTGTCAGGATACACCAGGGTTCCAGACTAGCGATAGGGGCCCAGGGAGTGTGTCAGTATACACTGGAGTTCCAGACTAGGGATAGAGGCCCATGGAATGTGTCAGTATCACCGGGGTTCCAGACTAGGGATAGGGGCCCAGGGAGTGTGTCAGTATACACCAGGGTTCCAGACTAGGAATAGAGGCCCAGGGAGTGTGTCAGTATACACCAGGGTTCCAGACTAGGGATAGGGGCCCAGGGAGTGTGTCAGTATACACCAGGTTTCCAGTCTAGGGATAGAGGCCCAGGAAGTGTGTCAGTATACACCAGGGTTCCAGACTAGGGATATGGGCCCAGGGAATGTGTCAGTATACACTGGAGTTCCAGACTAGGGATAGAGGCCCAGGGAGTGTGTCAGTATACACCGGGGTTCTAGACTAGGGATAGAGGCCCAAGGAGTGTGTCAGTATACACTGGCATTCCAGACTAGGGATAGGGGCCCATGGAATGTGTCAGTATACACCAGGGTTCCAGACAAGGGATAGGGGCCCAGGGAGTGTGTCAGTATACACCAGGGTTCCAGACTAGGGATAGAGGCCCAGGGAGTGTGTCAGTGTACACCAGGGTTCCAGACTAGGGATAAAGGCCAGGGTGTGTGTCAGTATACACCAGGGTTCCAGACTAGGGATAGGGGACCAGGGAGTGTGTCAGCATACACCGGGGTTCCACACTGGGGTTAGGGGCCCAGGGTGTGTGTCAGTATACACCGGGGTTCCAGACTAGGGATAGGGGCCCAGCGTGTGTGTCAATATACACCGGGGTTCCAGACTAGGGATAGGGGCCTAGGGAGTGTGTCAGCACACACCAGGGTTCCAGACTAGGGATAGGGGCCCAGGGAGTGTGTCAGTATACACCAGGGTTCCAGACTAGGGATATAGGCCCAGGGAGTGTGTCAGTATACACCATTGTTCCAGACTAGGGATAGAGGCCCAGGGAGTGTGTCAGTATACACCAGGGTTCCAGACTAGGGATAGGGGCCCAGGGAGTGTGTCAGTATACACCAGGGTTCCAGACTAGGGATAGAGGCCCAGGGAGTGTGTCAGTATACACCAGGGTTCCAGACTAGGGATAGGGGCCCAGGGTGTGTGTCAGTATACACCATTGTTCCAGACTAGGGATAGGGGCCCAGGGTGTGTGTCAATATACACCGGGGTTCCAGACTAGGGATAGGGGCCTAGGGAGTGTGTCAGGATACACCAGGGTTCCAGACTAGGGATAGGGGCCCAGGGAGTGTGTCAGTATACACCAGGGTTCCAGACTAGGGATAGGGGCCCAGGGAGTGTGTCAGTAAACACCAGGGTTCCAGACTAGGGATATAGGCCCAGGGTGTGTGTCAGTATACAACATTGTTCCAGACTAGGGATAGAGGCCCACGGAGTGTGTCAATATACACCGGAGTTCCAGACTAGGGATAGGGGCCCAGGGAGCGTGTCAGTATACACCAGGGCACCAGACTAGGGATAGGGTCCCAGTGAGCGTGTCAGTATCACCGGGGTTACAGACTTGGGATAGGGGCCCTGGGAGTGTGTCAGTATACACCAGGGTTCCAGACTAGGGATAGGGGCTCAGGGAGTGTGTCAGTATACACCAGGGTTCCAGACTAGGGATAGAGGCCCAGGGAGTGTGTCAGTATACACCAGGGTTCCAGACTAGGGATATGGGCCCAGGGAGTGTGTCAGTATCACTGGGGTTCCAGACTAGGGATAGGGGCCCCGGGAGTGTGTCAGTATCACCGGGGTTCCAGACTAGGGATAGGGGCCCCGGGAGTCTGTCAGTATACACCGGGGTTCCAGACTTGGGAAAGGCGTCCAGAGTGTGTGTCAGTACACACCTGGGTTCCAGACTAGGGATAGAGGCCCAGGAAGTGTGTGTCAGTATCACTGGGGTTCCAGACTAGGGATAGGGGCCCAGGGAGTGTGTCAGTATACACCAGGGTTCCAGACTAGGGATATGGGCCCAGGGAATGTGTCAGTATACACCAGGGTTCCAGACTAGGGATAGAGGCCCAGGGAGTGTGTCAGTATACACCGGGGTTCCAGACTAGGGATAGAGGCCCAGGGAGTGTGTCAGTATACACCAGGGTTCCAGACTAGGGATAAAGGCCAGAATGTGTGTCAGTATACACCAGGGTTCCAGACTAGGGATAGGGGCCCAGGGAGTGTGTCAGTATACACCAGGGTTCCAGACTAGGGATATAGGCCCAGGAAGTGTGTCAGTATACACCAGGGTTCCAGACTAGGGATATGGGCCCAGGGAGTGTGTCAGTATACACCAGGGTTCCAGACTAGGAATAGAGGCCCAGGGAGTATGTCAGTAGACACCAGGGTTCCAGACTAGGGATAGGGGCCCAGGGAGTGTGTCAGTATACACCAGGGTTCCAGACTAGGGATATGGGCCCAGGGAGTGTGTCAGTATACACCAGGGTTCCAGACTAGGAATAGAGGCCCAGGGAGTATGTCAGTAGACACCAGGGTTCCAGACTAGGGATAGAGGCCCAGGGAGTGTGTCAGTATCACCGGGGTTCCAGACTAGGAATAGAGGCCCAGGGAGTATGTCAGTAGACACCAGGGTTCCAGACTAGGGATAGGGGCCCAGGGAGTGTGTCAGTATACACCAGGGTTCCAGACTAGGGATAGGGGCCCAGGGAGTGTGTCAGTATACACCGGGGTTCCAGACTAGGGAGAGAGGCCCAAGGAGTGTGTCAGTATACACCAGGTTTCCAGACTAGGGATAGGGGCCCAGGGAGTGTGTCAGTATACACCAGAGTTCCAGACTAGGGATAGGGGCCCAGGGAGTGTGTCAGTATACACCAGGTTTCCAGACTAGGGATAGAGGCCCAGGGAGTGTGTCAGTGTACACCAGGGTTCCAGACTAGGGATAAAGGCCAGGGTGTGTGTCAGTATACACCAGGGTTCCAGACTAGGGATAGAGGCCCAGTGAGTGTGTCTGTATCACCGGGGTTCCAGACTAGGGCTAGAGGCCCAGGGAGTGTGTCAGTATACACCAGGGTTCCAGACTAGGGATATGGGCCCAGGGAGTGTGTCAGTATACACTGGGGTTCCAGACTATGGATAGAGGCCCAGGGAGTGTGTCAGTATACACCGGGGTTCCAGACTAGGGATCGGCGTCCAGAGTGTGTGTCAGTACACACCTGGGTTCCAGACTAGGGATATAGGCCCAGGGAGTGTGTCAGTATACACCAGGGTTCCAGACTAGGGATATAGGCCCAGGGAGTGTGATGGTATACACCAGGGTTCCAGACTAGGGATATGGGCCCAGGGAATGTGTCAGTATACACTGGAGTTCCAGACTAGGGATAGAGGCCCAGGGAGTGTGTCAGTATACACCGGGGTTCCAGACTAGGGATAGAGGCCCAGGGAGTGTGTCAGTATACACCAGGTTTCCAGACTAGGGATAGGGGCCCAGGGAGTGTGTCAGTATACACCAGGGTTCCAGACTAGGGATAGGGGCCTAGGGAGTGTGTCAGTATACACCAGGTTTCCAGACTAGGGATAGGGGCCCAGCGAGTGTGTCAGTATACACCGGGGTTCCAGACTAGGGATAGGGGCCCAGGGAGTGTGTCAGTATACACCAGGGTTCCAGACTAGGGATAGAGGCCCAGGGAGTGTGTCAGTACACACCAGGGTTCCAGACTAGGGATAGGGGCCCAGGGAGTGTGTCAGTATATACCAGGGTTCCAGGCTAGGGATAGAGGCCCAGGAAGTGTGTCAGTATACACCAGGGTTCCAGACTAGGGATAGAGGCCCAGGGAGTGTGTCAGTATACACCAGGGTTCCAGACTAGGGATAGAGGCCCAGGGAATGTGTCAGTATACACTGGAGTTCCAGACTAGGGATAGAGGCCCAGGGTGTGTGTGAGTATACACCGGGGTTCCAGACCAGGGATAGAGGCCCAAGGAGTGTTTCAGTATACACTGGCATTCCAGACTAGGAATACGGGCCCATGGAATGTGTCAGTATACACCAGGGTTCCAGACTAGGGATAGGGGCTCAGGGAGCGTGTCAGTATCACCGGGGTTCCAGACTAGGGATAGGGGCACCGGGAGTGTGTCAGTATACACCAGGGTTCCAGACTAGGGATAGAGGCCCAGAGTGTGTGTCAGTACACACCAGGGTTCCAGACTAGGGATATAGGCCCAGGAAGTGTGTCAGTATACACCAGGGTTCCAGACTAGGGATAGAGGCCCAGGGAGTGTGTCAGTATACACCAGGGTTCCAGACTAGGGATAGAGGCCCAGGGAGTGTGTCAGTATACAGCAGGGTTCCAGACTAGGGATAGGGGCCCAGGGAGTGTGTCAGTATACACCAGGGTTCCAGACTAGGGATAGAGACCCAGGGAGTGTGTCAGTATACACTGGAGTTCCAGACTAGGGATATGGGCCCAGGGAGTGTGTCAGTATACACCAGGGTTCCAGACTAGGGATAAAGGCCAGGGTGTGTGTCAGTATACACCAGGGTTCCAGACTAGGGATAGGGGCCCAGCAAGTGTGTCAGTATACACCAGGGTTCCAGACTAGGGATAGAGGCCCAGTGAGTGTGTCTGTATCACCGGGGTTCCAGACTAGGGCTAGAGGCCCAGGGAATGTGTCAGTATACACTGGGGTTCCAGACTATGGATAGAGGCCCAGGGAGTGTGTCAGTATACACCGGGGTTCCAGACTAGGGATAGGGGCCCAGGGAGTGTGTCAGTATACACCAGGGTTCCAGACTAGGGATAGAGACCCAGGGAGTGTGTCAGTATACACTGGAGTTCCAGACTAGGGATATGGGCCCAGGGAGTGTGTCAGTATACACCAGGGTTCCAGACTAGGGATAAAGGCCAGGGTGTGTGTCAGTATACACCAGGGTTCCAGACTAGGGATAGGGGCCCAGCAAGTGTGTCAGTATACACCAGGGTTCCAGACTAGGGCTAGAGGCCCAGGGAGTGTGTCAGTATACACCAGGGTCCCAGACTAGGGATATGGGCCCAGGGAATGTGTCAGTATACACTGGGGTTCCAGACTATGGATAGAGGCCCAGGGAGTGTGTCAGTATACACCGGGGTTCCAGACTAGGGATAGGCGTCCAGAGTGTGTGTCAGTACACACCTGGGTTCCAGACTAGGGATATAGGCCCAGGGAGTGTGTCAGTATACACCAGGGTTCCAGACTAGGGATATAGGCCCATGGAGTGTGATGGTATACACCAGGGTTCCAGACTAGGGATAGAGGCCCAGGAAGTGTGTCAGTATACACTGGCATTTCAGACTAGGGATAGGGGCCCAGGGAGTGTGTCAGTATACACCGGGGTTCCAGACTAGGGATAGAGGCCCAGGGAGTGTGTCAGTATACAGCAGGGTTCCAGACTAGGGATATGGGCCCAGGGAATATGTCAGTATACACTGGAGTTCCAGACTAGGGATAGAGGCCCAGGGAGTGTGTCAGTATACACCGGGGTTCCAGACTAGGGATAGAGGCCCAGGGAGTGTGTCAGTATACACCGGGGTTCCAGACTAGGGATAGGGGCCCATGGAATGTGTCAGTATACACCAGGTTTCCAGACTAGGGATAGGGGCCCGGGGAGTGTGTCAGTATACACCGGGGTTCCAGACTAGGGATGTGGGCCCAGGGAATGTGTCAGTATACACTGGGGTTCCAGACTAGGGATAGAGGCCCAGGGAGTGTGTCAGTATACACCAGGGTTCCAGACTAGCGTTAGGGGCCCAGGGAGTGTCAATATACACCGGGGTTCCAGACTAGGGATAGGCGTCCAGAGTGTGTGTCAGTATACACCAGGGTTCCAGACTAGGGATAGAGGCCCAGGGAGTGTGTCAGTATACACCAGGGTTCCAGACTAGGGATAGGGGCCCAGGGAGTGTGTCAGTATACACCAGGGTTCCAGACTAGGGATAGAGGCCCAGGAAGTGTGTCAGTATACACCAGGGTTCCAGACTAGGGATATGGGCCCAGGGAATGTGTCAGTATACACTGGAGTTCTAGACTAGGGATAGAGGCCCAGGGTGTGTGTCAGTATACACCGGGGTTCCAGACTACGGTTAGAGGCCCAAGGAGTGTGTCAGTATACACTGGCATTCCACACTAGGAATAGGGGCCCATGGAATCTGTCAGTATACACCAGGGTTCCAGACTAGGGATAGGGGCCCAGGGAGTGTGTCAGTATACACCAGGGTTCCAGACTAGGGATAGAGGCCCAGGGTGTGTGTCAGTATACAATGGGGTTCCAGACTAGGGATAGAGGCCCAGGGAGTGTGTCAGTATACACCAGGGTTCCAGACTAGGGATAGGGGCCCAGGGAGTGTGTCAGGATACACCGGGGTTCCACACTGGGGATAGGGGCCCAGGGTGTGTGTCAGTATACACCGGGGTTCCAGACTAGGGATACGGGCCCAGCGTGTGTGTCAATATACACCGGGGTTCCAGACTAGGGATAGGGGCCTAGGGAGTGTGTCAGGATACACCAGGGTTCCAGACTAGGGATAGGGGCCCAGGGAGTGTGTCAGTATACACCGGGGTTCCAGACTAGGGATAGAGGCCCAGGGAGTGTGTCAGTATACAGCAGGGTTCCAGACTAGGGATATGGGCCCAGGGAATGTGTCAGTATACACTGGAGTTCCAGACTAGGGATAGAGGCCCAGAGAGTGTGTCAGTATACACCGGGGTTCCAGACTAGGGATAGGAGCCCATGGAATGTGTCAGTATACACCAGGGTTCCAGACTAGGGATAGAGGCCCAAGGAGTGTGTCAGTATACACCGGGGTTCCAGACTAGGGATAGAGGCCCAGGGAGTGTGTCAGTATACACCGGGGTTCCAGACTAGGGATAGGAGCCCATGGAATGTGTCAGTATACACCAGGGTTCCAGACTAGGGATAGGGGCCCAGGGAGTGTGTCAGTATACACCAGGGTTCCAGACTAGGGATAGAGGCCCAGGGAGTGTGTCAGTATACACCAGGGTTCCAGACTAGGGATAAAGGCCAGAATGTGTGTCAGTATACACCAGGGTTCCAGACTAGGGATAGGGGCCCAGCGAGTGTGTCAGTATACACCAGGGTTCCAGACTAGGGATAGAGGCCCAGGGAGTGTGTCAGTATCACCGGGGTTCCAGACTAGGGATATGGGCCCAGGGAATGTGTCAGTATACACTGGGGTTCCAGACTAGGGATAGAGGCCCAGGGAGTGTGTCAGTATACACCAGGGTTCCAGACTAGGGATATGGGCCCAGGGAATGTGTCAGTATACAATGGGGTTCCAGACTAGGGATAGAGGCCCAGGAAGTGTGTCAGTATACACCAGGGTTCCAGACTAGGGATAGGGGCCCAGGGAGTGTGTCAGGATACACCGGGGTTCCACACTGGGGATAGGGGCCCAGGGTGTGTGTCAGTATACACCGGGGTTCCAGACTAGGGATACGGGCCCAGCGTGTGTGTCAATATACACCGGGGTTCCAGACTAGGGATAGGGGCCTAGGGAGTGTGTCAGCACACACCAGGGTTCCAGACTAGGGATAGGGGCCTAGAGAGTGTGTCAGGATACACCAGGGTTCCAGACTAGGGATAGGGGCCCAGGGAATGTGTCAGTATACACTGGAGTTCCAGACTAGGGATACGGGCCCAGGAAGTGTGTCAGTATACACCAGGGTTCCAGACTAGGGATAGAGGCCCAGGGAGTGTGTCAGTATCACCGGGGTTCCAGACTAGGGATAGGGGCCCTGGGAGTGTGTCAGTATACACCAGGGTTCCAGACTAGGGATATAGGCCCAGGGAGTGTGTCAGTATACACCAGGGTTCCAGACTAGGGATAGAGGCCCAGGGAGTGTGTCAGTATACACCAGGGTTCCAGACAAGGGATATAGGCCCAGGGAGTGTGTCAGTATACACCAGGGTTCCAGACTAGGGATAAAGGCCAGGGTGTGTGTCAGTATACACCAGGGTTCCAGACTAGGGATAGGGGCCCAGCGAGTGTGTCAGTATACACCAGGGTTCCAGACTAGGGATAGAGGCCCAGGGAGTGTGTCTGTATCACCGGGGTTCCAGACTAGGGATAGAGGCCCAGGGAGTGTGTCAGTATACACCAGGGTTCCAGACTAGGGATAGGGGCCCAGCGAGTGTGTCAGTATACACCAGGGTTCCAGACTAGGGATAGAGGCCCAGGGAGTGTGTCAGTACACACCAGGGTTCCAGACTGGGGATAGAGGCCCAGGGAGTGTGTCAGTATACAATGGGGTTCCAGACTAGGGATAGGGGCCCAGCGAGTGTGTCAGTATACACCAGGGTTCCAGACTAGGGATAGAGGCCCAGGGAGTGTGTCTGTATCACCGGGGTTCCAGACTAGGGATAGAGGCCCAGGGAGTGTGTCAGTATACACCAGGGTTCCAGACTAGAGATATGGGCCCAGGGAATGTGTCAGTATACACCGGGGTTTCAGACTAGGGATAAAGGCCCAGGGAGTGTGTCAGTATACACCGGGGTTCCAGACTAGGGATAGGGGCCCAGGGAGTGTGTCAGTATACACCAGGTTTCCAGTCTAGGGATAGAGGCCCAGGAAGTGTGTCAGTATACACCAGGGTTCCAGACTAGGGATAGAGGCCCAGGAAGTGTGATGGTATACACCAGGGTTCCAGACCAGGGATAGAGGCCCAGGGAGTGTGTCAGTATACACCGGGGTTCCAGACTAGGGATAGGCGTCCAGAGTGTGTGTCAGTACACACCTGGGTTCCAGACTAGGGATAGGGGCCCAGGGAGTGTGTCAATATACACCAGGGTTCCAGACTAGGGATATAGGCCCAGGGAGTGTGTCAGTATACACCAGGGTTCCAGACTAGGGATATAGGCCCAGGGAGTGTGATGGTATACACCAGGGTTCCAGACCAGGGATAGAGGCCCAGGGAGCGTGTCAGTATCACCGGGGTTCCAGACTTGGGATAGGGGCCCCGGGAGTGTGTCAGTATACACCAGGGTTCCAGACTAGGGATAGGGGCTCAGGGAGCGTGTCAGTATCACCGGGGTTCCAGACTAGGGATAGGGGCCCCGGGAGTGTGTCAGTATACACCAGGGTTCCAGACTAGGGATAGAGGCCCAGGGAGTGTGTCAGTATCACCGGGGTTCCAGACTAGGGATATGGGCCCAGGAAGTGTGTCAGTATACACCAGGGTTCCAGACTAGGGATAGAGGCCCAGGGAGTGTGTCAGTATACACCAGGGTTCCAGACTAGGGATAGAGGCCCAGGAAGTGTGTCAGTATACACCAGGGTTCCAGACTAGGGATAGAGGCCCAGGGAGTGTGTCAGTATACACCAGGGTTCCAGACTAGGGATAGGGGCCCAGGGAGTGTGTCAGTATACACCAGGGTTCCAGACTAGGGATAGAGGCCCAGGAAGTGTGTCAGTATACACCAGGGTTCCAGACTAGGGATAGGGGCCCAGGGAGTGTGTCAGTATACACCAGGGTTCCAGACTAGGGATAGAGGCCCAGGGAGTGTGTCAGTACACACCAGGGTTCCAGACTAGGGATAGGGGCCCAGGGAGTGTGTCAGGATACACCAGGGTTCCAGACTAGGGATAGAGGCCCAGGAAGTGTGTCAGTGTACACCAGGGTTCCAGACTAGGGATAGGGGCCCAGGGAGTGTGTCAGTATACACCAGGGTTCCAGACTAGGGATAGAGGCCCAGAGAGTGTGTCAGTATACACCGGGGTTCCAGACTAGGGATATGGGCCCAGGGAATGTGTCAGTATACACTGGCATTCCAGACTAGGAATAGGGGCCCATGGAATGTGTCAGTATACACCAGGGTTCCAGACTAGGGATAGGGGCCCAGGGAGTGTGTCAGTATACACCAGGGTTCCAGACTAGGGATAAAGGCCAGAATGTGTGTCAGTATACACCAGGGTTCCAGACCAGGGATAGAGGCCCAGTGAGTGTGTCAGTATACACCAGGGTTCCAGACTAGGGATATGGGCCCAGGAAGTGTGTCAGTATACACCAGGGTTCCAGACTAGGGATAAAGGCCAGGGTGTGTGTCAGTATACACCAGGGTTCCAGACTAGGGATAGAGGCCCAGGGAATGTGTCAGAATACACTAGGTTTGCAGACTGGGGATAGAGGCCCAGGGAGTGTGTCAGTATACACCAGGGTTCCAGACTAGGGATATGGGCCCAGGGAATGTGTCAGTATACACTGGGGTTCCAGACTAGGGATAGAGGCCCAGGGAGTGTGTCAGTATACACCAGGGTTCCAGACTAGGGATATGGGCCCAGGGAATGTGTCAGTATACAATGGGGTTCCAGACTAGGGATAGAGGCCCAGGGAGTGTGTCAGTATACACCAGGGTTCCAGACTAGCGATAGGGGCCCAGGGAGTGTGTCAGTATACACCAGGGTTCCAGACTAGGGATAAAGGCCAGGGTGTGTGTCAGTATCACCGGGGTTCCAGAATAGGGATAGGGGCCCAGGGAGTGTGTCAGTATACACCAGGGTTCCAGAGCAGGGATAGGGGACCAGGGAGTGTGTCAGGATACACCGGGGTTCCACACTGGGGTTAGGGGCCCAGGGTGTGTGTCAGTATACACCGGGGTTCCAGACTGGGGATAGGGGCCCAGCGTGTGTGTCAATATACACCGGGGTTCCAGACTAGGGATAGGGGCCGAGGGAGTGTGTCAGCACACACCAGGGTTCCAGACTAGGGATAGGGGCCCAGGGAGTGTGTCAGTATACACCAGGGTTCCAGACTAGGGATATAGGCCCAGGGAGTGTGTCAGTATACACCATTGTTCCAGACTAGGGATAGAGGCCCAGGGAGTGTGTCAGTATACACCAGGGTTCCAGACTAGGGATAGGGGCCCAGGGAGTGTGTCAGTATACACCAGGGTTCCAGACTAGGGATATAGGCCCAGGGAGTGTGTCAGTATACACCATTGTTCCAGACTAGGGATATAGGCCCAGGGAGTGTGTCAGTATACAACATTGTTCCAGACTAGGGATAGAGGCCCAGGGAGTGTGTCAATATACACCGGAGTTCCAGACTAGGGATAGGGGCCCAGGGAGCGTGTCAGTATACACCAGGGCACCAGACTAGGGATAGGGTCCCAGTGAGCGTGTCAGTATCACCGGGGTTCCAGACTTGGGATAGGGGCCCTGGGAGTGTGTCAGTATACACCAGGGTTCCAGACTAGGGATAGGGGCTCAGGGAGCGTGTCAGTATCACTGGGGTTCCAGACTAGGGATAGGGGCCCCGGGAGTGTGTCAGTATCACCGGGGTTCCAGACTAGGGATAGGGGCCCCGGGAGTGTGTCAGTATACACCGGGGTTCCAGACCTGTGAAAGGCGTCCAGAGTGTGTGTCAGTACACACCTGGGTTCCAGACTAGGGATATAGGCCCAGGAAGTGTGTCAGTATACACCAGGGTTCCAGACTAGGGATATAGGCCCAGGGAGTGTGATGGTATACACCGGGGTTCCAGACTTGGGATAGGGGCCCTGGGAGTGTGTCAGTATACACCAGGGTTCCAGACTAGGGATAGGGGCTCAGGGAGCGTGTCAGTATCACTGGGGTTCCAGACTAGGGATAGGGGCCCCGGGAGTGTGTCAGTATCACCGGGGTTCCAGACTAGGGATAGGGGCCCCGGGAGTGTGTCAGTATACACCGGGGTTCCAGACCTGTGAAAGGCGTCCAGAGTGTGTGTCAGTATACACCAGGGTTCCAGACTAGGGATAGAGGCCCAGGAAGTGTGTCAGTATACACCAGGGTTCCAGACTAGGGATATAGTCCCAGGGAGTGTGTCAGTATACACCAGGGTTCCAGACTAGGGATAGAGGCCCAGGGAGTGTGTCAGTATACACCAGGGTTCCAGACTAGGGATAGAGGCCCAGGAAGTGTGTCAGTATACACCAGGGTTCCAGACTAGGGATATGGGCCCAGGGAGTGTGTCAGTATACACCAGGGTTCCAGACTAGGAATAGAGGCCCAGGGAGTATGTCAGTATACACCAGGGTTCCAGACTAGGGATAGGGGCCCAGGGAGTGTGTCAGTATACACCAGGTTTCCAGTCTAGGGATAGAGGCCCAGGAAGTGTGTCAGTATACACCAGGGTTCCAGACTAGGGATAGGGGCCAGGGAATGTGTCAGTATACACTGGAGTTCCAGACTAGGGATAGAGGCCCAGGGAGTGTGTCTGTATACACCAGGGTTCCAGACTAGGGATAGAGGCCCAGGAAGTGTGTCAGTATACACCGGGGTTCCAGACTAGGGATAGAGGCCCAGGGAGTGTGTCAGTATACAGCAGGGTTCCAGACTAGGGATATGGGCCCAGGGAATGTGTCAGTATACACTGGAGTTCCAGACCAGGGATAGAGGCCCAGGGAGTGTGTCAGTATACACCGGGGTTCCAGACTAGGGATAGAGGCCCAGGGAGTGTGTCAGTATACACCGGGGTTCCAGACTAGGGATAGGGGCCCATGGAATGTGTCAGTATACACCAGGTTTCCAGACCAGGGATAGGGGCCCAGGGAGTGTGTCAGTATACACCGGGGTTCCAGACTAGGGATATAGGCCCAGGGAGTGTGTCAGTTTACAACATTGTTCCAGACTAGGGATAGAGGCCCAGGGAGTGTGTCAATATACACCGGGGTTCCAGACTAGGGATATGGGCCCAGGGAGCGTGTCAGTATACAACATTGTTCCAGACTAGGGATAGAGGCCCAGGGAGTGTGTCAATATACACCGGAGTTCCAGACTAGGGATAGGGGCCCAGGGAGCGTGTCAGTATACACCAGGGTTCCAGACTAGGGATAGGGTCCCAGTGAGCGTGTCAGTATCACCGGGGTTCCAGACTAGGGATAGGGGCCCAGGAAGTGTGTCAGTATTCACCAGGGTTCCAGACTAGGGATAGGGTCCCAGTGAGCGTGTCAGTATCACTGGGGTTCCAGACTAGGGATAGGGGCCCCGGGAGTGTGTCAGTATCACCGGGGTTCCAGACTAGGGATAGGGGCCCCGGGAGTGTGTCAGTATACACCGGGGTTCCAGACCTGTGAAAGGCGTCCAGAGTGTGTGTCAGTACACACCTGGGTTCCAGACTAGGGATATAGGCCCAGGGAATGTGTCAGTATACACCAGGGTTCCAGACTAGGGATATGGGCCCAGGGAGTGTGTCAGTATACACTGGGGTTCCAGACTATGGATAGAGGCCCAGGGAGTGTGTCAGTATACACCGGGGTTCCAGACTAGGGATAGGCGTCCAGAGTGTGTGTCAGTACACACCTGGGTTCCAGACTAGGGATATAGGCCCAGGGAATGTGTCAGTATACACCTGGGTTCCAGACTAGGGATAGGGGCCCAGGGAGTGTGTCAGTATACACCAGGGTTCCAGACTAGGGATAGAGGCCCAGGAAGTGTGTCAGTATACACCAGGGTTCCAGACTAGGGATAGGGGCCCAGGGAGTGTGTCAGTATACACCAGGTTTCCAGTCTAGGGATAGAGGCCCAGGGAGTGTGTCAGTATACACCAGGGTTCCAGACTAGGGATAGAGGCCCAGGAAGTGTGTCAGTACACACCAGGGTTCCAGACTTGGGATAGGGGCCCTGGGAGTGTGTCAGTATACACCAGGGTTCCAGACTAGGGATATAGGCCCAGGGAGTGTGTCAGTATACAACATTGTTCCAGACTAGGGATAGAGGCCCAGGGAGTGTGTCAATATACACCGGGCTTCCAGACTAGGGATAGGGGCCCAGGGAGCGTGTCAGTATACACCAGGGCACCAGACTAGGGATAGGGTCCCAGTGAGCGTGTCAGTATCACCGGGGTTCCAGACTTGGGATAGGGGCCCTGGGAGTGTGTCAGTATACACCAGGGTTCCAGACTAGGGATAGGGGCTCAGGGAGCGTGTCAGTATACACCAGGGTTCCAGACTTGGGATAGGGGCCCTGGGAGTGTGTCAGTATACACCGGGGTTCCAGACCTGTGAAAGGCGTCCAGAGTGTGTGTCAGTACACACCTGGGTTCCAGACTAGGGATAGAGGCCCAGGAAGTGTGTCAGTATACACCAGGGTTCCAGACTAGGGATAGAGGCCCAGGAAGTGTGTCAGTATACACCAGGGTTCCAGACTAGGGATATGCGCCCAGGGAGTGTGTCAGTATACACCAGGGTTCCAGACTAGGAATAGAGGCCCAGGGAGTATGTCAGTATACACCAGGGTTCCAGACTAGGGATAGGGGCCCAGGGAGTGTGTCAGTATACACCAGGTTTCCAGTCTAGGGATAGAGGCCCAGGAAGTGTGTCAGTATACACCAGGGTTCCAGACCAGGGATATGGGTCCAGGGAATGTGTCAGTATACACTGGAGTTCCAGACTAGGGATAGGGGCCCAGGGAGTGTGTCAGTATACACCAGGGTTCCAGACTAGGGATAGGGGCCCAGGGAGTGTGTCAGTATACACCAGGGTTCCAGACTAGGGATAGAGGCCCAGGGAGTGTGTCAGTTTACACCAGGGTTCCAGACTAGGCATAAAGGCCAGGGTGTGTGTCAGTATACACCAGGGTTCCAGACTAGGGATTGGGGCCCAGCAAGTGTGTCAGTATACACCAAGGTTCCAGACTAGGGATAGAGGCCCAGTGAGTGTGTCTGTATCACCGGGGTTCCAGACTAGGGCTAGAGGCCCAGGGAGTGTGTCAGTATACACTGGGGTTCCAGACTAGGGATAGAGGCCCAGGAAGTGTGTCAGTGTACAGCAGGGTCCCAGACTAGGGATATAGGCCCAGGGAGTGTGTCAGTATACACTGGGGTTCCAGACTATGGATAGAGGCCCAGGGAGTGTGTCAGTATACACCGGGGTTCCAGACTAGGGATAGGGGCCCAGGGAGCGTGTCAGTATACACCAGGGCACCAGACTAGGGATAGGGTCCCAGTGAGCGTGTCAGTATCACCGGGGTTCCAGACTTGGGATAGGGGCCCTGGGAGTGTGTCAGTATACACCAGGGTTCCAGACTAGGGATAGGGGCTCAGGGAGCGTGTCAGTATCACTGGGGTTCCAGACTAGGGATAGGGGCCCCGGGAGTGTGTCAGTATCACCGGGGTTCCAGACTAGGGATAGGGGCCCCGGGAGTGTGTCAGTATACACCGGGGTTCCAGACCTGTGAAAGGCGTCCAGAGTGTGTGTCAGTACACACCTGGGTTCCAGACTAGGGATATAGGCCCAGGAAGTGTGTCAGTATACACCAGGGTTCCAGACTAGGGATATAGGCCCAGGGAGTGTGATGGTATACACCGGGGTTCCAGACTTGGGATAGGGGCCCTGGGAGTGTGTCAGTATACACCAGGGTTCCAGACTAGGGATAGGGGCTCAGGGAGCGTGTCAGTATCACTGGGGTTCCAGACTAGGGATAGGGGCCCCGGGAGTGTGTCAGTATCACCGGGGTTCCAGACTAGGGATAGGGGCCCCGGGAGTGTGTCAGTATACACCGGGGTTCCAGACCTGTGAAAGGCGTCCAGAGTGTGTGTCAGTACACACCTGGGTTCCAGACTAGGGATAGAGGCCCAGGAAGTGTGTCAGTATACACCAGGGTTCCAGACTAGGGATATAGTCCCAGGGAGTGTGTCAGTATACACCAGGGTTCCAGACTAGGGATAGAGGCCCAGGGAGTGTGTCAGTATACACCAGGGTTCCAGACTAGGGATAGAGGCCCAGGAAGTGTGTCAGTATACACCAGGGTTCCAGACTAGGGATATGGGCCCAGGGAGTGTGTCAGTATACACCAGGGTTCCAGACTAGGAATAGAGGCCCAGGGAGTATGTCAGTATACACCAGGGTTCCAGACTAGGGATAGGGGCCCAGGGAGTGTGTCAGTATACACCAGGTTTCCAGTCTAGGGATAGAGGCCCAGGAAGTGTGTCAGTATACACCAGGGTTCCAGACTAGGGATAGGGGCCAGGGAATGTGTCAGTATACACTGGAGTTCCAGACTAGGGATAGAGGCCCAGGGAGTGTGTCTGTATACACCAGGGTTCCAGACTAGGGATATAGGCCCAGGGAGTGTGATGGTATACACCAGGGTTCCAGACTAGGGATAGAGGCCCAGGAAGTGTGTCAGTATACACCGGGGTTCCAGACTAGGGATAGAGGCCCAGGGAGTGTGTCAGTATACAGCAGGGTTCCAGACTAGGGATATGGGCCCAGGGAATGTGTCAGTATACACTGGAGTTCCAGACCAGGGATAGAGGCCCAGGGAGTGTGTCAGTATACACCGGGGTTCCAGACTAGGGATAGAGGCCCAGGGAGTGTGTCAGTATACACCGGGGTTCCAGACTAGGGATAGGGGCCCATGGAATGTGTCAGTATACACCAGGTTTCCAGACCAGGGATAGGGGCCCAGGGAGTGTGTCAGTATACACCGGGGTTCCAGACTAGGGATATAGGCCCAGGGAGTGTGTCAGTTTACAACATTGTTCCAGACTAGGGATAGAGGCCCAGGGAGTGTGTCAATATACACCGGGGTTCCAGACTAGGGATATGGGCCCAGGGAGCGTGTCAGTATACAACATTGTTCCAGACTAGGGATAGAGGCCCAGGGAGTGTGTCAATATACACCGGAGTTCCAGACTAGGGATAGGGGCCCAGGGAGCGTGTCAGTATACACCAGGGTTCCAGACTAGGGATAGGGTCCCAGTGAGCGTGTCAGTATCACCGGGGTTCCAGACTAGGGATAGGGGCCCAGGAAGTGTGTCAGTATTCACCAGGGTTCCAGACTAGGGATAGGGTCCCAGTGAGCGTGTCAGTATCACTGGGGTTCCAGACTAGGGATAGGGGCCCCGGGAGTGTGTCAGTATCACCGGGGTTCCAGACTAGGGATAGGGGCCCCGGGAGTGTGTCAGTATACACCGGGGTTCCAGACCTGTGAAAGGCGTCCAGAGTGTGTGTCAGTACACACCTGGGTTCCAGACTAGGGATATAGGCCCAGGGAATGTGTCAGTATACACCTGGGTTCCAGACTAGGGATAGGGGCCCAGGGAGTGTGTCAGTATACACCAGGGTTCCAGACTAGGGATAGAGGCCCAGGAAGTGTGTCAGTATACACCAGGGTTCCAGACTAGGGATAGGGGCCCAGGGAGTGTGTCAGTATACACCAGGTTTCCAGTCTAGGGATAGAGGCCCAGGGAGTGTGTCAGTATACACCAGGGTTCCAGACTAGGGATAGAGGCCCAGGAAGTGTGTCAGTACACACCAGGGTTCCAGACTTGGGATAGGGGCCCTGGGAGTGTGTCAGTATACACCAGGGTTCCAGACTAGGGATATAGGCCCAGGGAGTGTGTCAGTATACAACATTGTTCCAGACTAGGGATAGAGGCCCAGGGAGTGTGTCAATATACACCGGGCTTCCAGACTAGGGATAGGGGCCCAGGGAGCGTGTCAGTATACACCAGGGCACCAGACTAGGGATAGGGTCCCAGTGAGCGTGTCAGTATCACCGGGGTTCCAGACTTGGGATAGGGGCCCTGGGAGTGTGTCAGTATACACCAGGGTTCCAGACTAGGGATAGGGGCTCAGGGAGCGTGTCAGTATACACCAGGGTTCCAGACTTGGGATAGGGGCCCTGGGAGTGTGTCAGTATACACCGGGGTTCCAGACCTGTGAAAGGCGTCCAGAGTGTGTGTCAGTACACACCTGGGTTCCAGACTAGGGATAGAGGCCCAGGAAGTGTGTCAGTATACACCAGGGTTCCAGACTAGGGATAGAGGCCCAGGAAGTGTGTCAGTATACACCAGGGTTCCAGACTAGGGATATGCGCCCAGGGAGTGTGTCAGTATACACCAGGGTTCCAGACTAGGAATAGAGGCCCAGGGAGTATGTCAGTATACACCAGGGTTCCAGACTAGGGATAGGGGCCCAGGGAGTGTGTCAGTATACACCAGGTTTCCAGTCTAGGGATAGAGGCCCAGGAAGTGTGTCAGTATACACCAGGGTTCCAGACCAGGGATATGGGTCCAGGGAATGTGTCAGTATACACTGGAGTTCCAGACTAGGGATAGGGGCCCAGGGAGTGTGTCAGTATACACCAGGGTTCCAGACTAGGGATAGGGGCCCAGGGAGTGTGTCAGTATACACCAGGGTTCCAGACTAGGGATAGAGGCCCAGGGAGTGTGTCAGTTTACACCAGGGTTCCAGACTAGGCATAAAGGCCAGGGTGTGTGTCAGTATACACCAGGGTTCCAGACTAGGGATTGGGGCCCAGCAAGTGTGTCAGTATACACCAAGGTTCCAGACTAGGGATAGAGGCCCAGTGAGTGTGTCTGTATCACCGGGGTTCCAGACTAGGGCTAGAGGCCCAGGGAGTGTGTCAGTATACACTGGGGTTCCAGACTAGGGATAGAGGCCCAGGAAGTGTGTCAGTGTACAGCAGGGTCCCAGACTAGGGATATAGGCCCAGGGAGTGTGTCAGTATACACTGGGGTTCCAGACTATGGATAGAGGCCCAGGGAGTGTGTCAGTATACACCAGGGTTCCAGACTAGGGATAGAGGCCCAGGGAGTGTGTCAGTATACACCGGGGTTCCAGACTAGGGATAGGCGTCCAGAGTGTGTGTCAGTACACACCTGGGTTCCAGACTAGGGATATAGTCCCAGGGAGTGTGTCAGTATACACCAGGGTTCCAGACTAGGGATAGAGGCCCAGGAAGTGTGTCAGTATACACTGGCATTTCAGACTAGGGATAGGGGCCCAGGGAGTGTGTCAGTATACACCAGGGTTCCAGACTAGGGCTAGAGGCCCAGGGAGTGTGTCAGTATACACCAGGGTTCCAGACTAGGGATATGGGCCCAGGGAATGTGTCAGTATACACTGGCATTTCAGACTAGGGATAGGGGCCCAGGGAGTGTGTCAGTATACACCGGGGTTCCAGACTAGGGATAGAGGCCCAGGGAGTGTGTCAGTATACAGCAGGGTTCCAGACTAGGGATATGGGCCCAGGGAATGTGTCAGTATACACCGGGGTTCCAGACTAGGGATAGAGGCCCAGGGAGTGTGTCAGTATACACCGGGGTTCCAGACTAGGGATAGGGGCCCAGGGAGTGTGTCAGTATACAGCAGGGTTCCAGACTAGGGATATGGGCCCAGGGAATGTGTCAGTATACACTGGAGTTCCAGACTAGGGATAGAGGCCCAGGGAGTGTGTCAGTATACACCGGGGTTCCAGACTAGGGATAGAGGCCCAGGGAGTGTGTCAGTATACACCAGGGTTCCAGACTAGGGCTAGAGGCCCAGGGAGTGTGTCAGTATACACCAGGGTTCCAGACTAGGGATATGGGCCCAGGGAATGTGTCAGTATACACTGGCATTTCAGACTAGGGATAGGGGCCCAGGGAGTGTGTCAGTATACACCGGGGTTCCAGACTAGGGATAGAGGCCCAGGGAGTGTGTCAGTATACAGCAGGGTTCCAGACTAGGGATATGGGCCCAGGGAATGTGTCAGTATACACTGGAGTTCCAGACTAGGGATAGAGGCCCAGGGAGTGTGTCAGTATACACCGGGGTTCCAGACTAGGGATAGAGGCCCAGGGAGTGTGTCAGTATACACCAGGGTTCCAGACTAGGGATGGAGGCCCAGGGAGTGTGTCAGTATACACCAGGGTTCCAGACTAGGGATATGGGCCCAGGGAATGTGTCAGTATACACTGGGGTTCCAGACTAGGGATAGAGGCCCAGGGAGTGTGTCAGTATACACCAGGGTTCCAGACTAGCGTTAGGGGCCCAGGGAGTGTCAATATACACCGGGGTTCCAGACTAGGGATAGGCGTCCAGAGTGTGTGTCAGTATACACCAGGGTTCCAGACTAGGGATATGGGCCCAGGGAGTGTGTCAGTATACACTGGCATTTCAGACTAGGGATAGGGGCCCAGGGAGTGTGTCAGTATACACCGGGGTTCCAGACTAGGGATAGGGGCCCAGGGAGTGTGTCAGTATACAGCAGGGTTCCAGACTAGGGATATGGGCCCAGGGAATGTGTCAGTATACACTGGAGTTCCAGACTAGGGATAGAGGCCCAGGGAGTGTGTCAGTATACACCGGGGTTCCAGACTAGGGATAGAGGCCCAGGGAGTGTGTCAGTATACACCAGGGTTCCAGACTAGGGATGGAGGCCCAGGGAGTGTGTCAGTATACACCAGGGTTCCAGACTAGCGTTAGGGGCCCAGGGAGTGTCAATATACACCGGGGTTCCAGACTAGGGATAGGCGTCCAGAGTGTGTGTCAGTATACACCAGGGTTCCAGACTAGGGATAGAGGCCCAGGGAGTGTGTCAGGATACACCAGGGTTCCAGACTAGGGATAGAGGCCCAGGGAGTGTGTCAGTGTACACCAGGGTTCCAGACTAGGGATAGAGGCCCAGGGAGTGTGTCAGTATACACCAGGGTTCCAGACTAGGCATAAAGGCCAGGGAGTGTGTCAGTGTACACCAGGGTTCCAGACTAGGGATAGGGGCCCAGCGAGTGTGTCAGTATACACCGGGGTTTCAGACTAGGGATAAAGGCCCAGGGAGTGTGTCAGTATACACCAGGGTTCCAGACTAGGGATAGAGGCCCAGGGAGTGTGTCAGTATACACCAGGGTTCCAGACTAGGGATTGGGGCCCAGCAAGTGTGTCAGTATACACCAGGGTTCCAGACTAGGGATAGAGGCCCAGTGAGTGTGTCTGTATCACCGGGGTTCCAGACTAGGGCTAGAGGCCCAGGGAGTGTGTCAGTATACACCAGGGTTCCAGACTAGAGATATGGGCCCACGAAGTGTGTCAGTATACACTGGGGTTCCAGACTATGGATAGAGGCCCAGGGAGTGTGTGTCAGTATACACCAGGGTTCCAGACTAGGGATATAGGCCCAGGGAGTGTGTCAGTATACACCAGGGTTCCAGACTAGGGATATAGGCCCAGGGAGTGTGATGGTATACACCAGGGTTCCAGACTAGGGATAGAGGCCCAGGAAGTGTGTCAGTATACACCAGGGTTCCAGACTAGGGATAGGGGCCCAGGGAGTGTGTCAGTATACACTGGCATTTCAGACTAGGGATAGGGGCCTAGGGAGTGTGTCAGGATACACCAGGGTTCCAGACTAGGGATAGAGGCCGAGGGAGTGTGTCAGTATACACCGGGGTTCCAGACTAGGGATAGAGGCCCAGGGAGTGTGTCAGTATACACCAGGTTTCCAGTCTAGGGATAGAGGCCCAGGAAGTGTGTCAGTATACAGCAGGGTTCCAGACTAGGGATATGGGCCCAGGGAATGTGTCAGTATACACTGGAGTTCCAGACTAGGGATAGAGGCCCAGGAAGTGTGTCAGTATACACCAGGGTTCCAGACTAGGGATATGGGCCCAGGGAATGTGTCAGTATACACTGGGGTTCCAGACTAGGGATAGAGGCCCAGGGAGTGTGTCAGTATACACCAGGGTTCCAGACTAGCGTTAGGGGCCCAGGGAGTGTCAATATACACCGGGGTTCCAGACTAGGGATAGGCGTCCAGAGTGTGTGTCAGTATACACCAGGGTTCCAGACTAGGGATAGAGGCCCAGGAAGTGTGTCAGTATACACCAGGGTTCCAGACTAGGGATAGGGGCCCAGGGAGTGTGTCAGTATACACCAGGGTTCCAGACTAGGGATATGGGCCCAGGGAATGTGTCAGTATACACCGGGGTTCCAGACTAGGGATAGAGGCCCAGGGAGTGTGTCAGTATGCACCAGGGTTCCAGACTAGGGATATGGGCCCAGGGAATGTGTCAGTATACACCGGGGTTCCAGACTAGGGATAGGGGCCCAGGGAGTGTGTCAGTATACACTGGCATTCCAGACTAGGGATATGGGCCCATGGAATGTGTCAGTATACACCAGGGTTCCAGACTAGGGATAGGGGCCCAGGGAGTGTGTCAGTATACACCAGGGTTCCAGACTAGGGATAGAGGCCCAGGGAGTGTGTCAGTATACACCAGGGTTCCAGACTAGGGATAGAGGCCCAGGGAGTGTGTCAGTATACACCAGGGTTCCAGACCAGGGATATGGGCCCAGGGAATGTGTCAGTATACACCAGGGTTCCAGACTAGGGATAGAGGCCCAGGAAGTGTGTCAGTATACACCGGGGTTCCAGACTAGGGATAGGGGCCCAGGGAGTGTGTCAGTATACACCGGGGTTCTAGACTAGGGATAGAGGCCAGAATGTGTATCAGTATACACCAGGGTTCCAGACTAGGGATAGGGGCCCAGCGAGTGTGTCAGTATACACCAGGGTTCCAGACTAGGGATAGAGGCCCAGGGAGTGTGTCAGTATCACCGGGGTTCCAGACTTGGGATAGAGGCCCAGGGAGTGTGTCAGTATACACCAGGGTTCCAGACTAGGGATATGGGCCCAGGGAATGTGTCAGTATACACTGGGGTTCCAGACTAGGGATAGAGGCCCAGGGAGTGTGTCAGTATACACCAGGGTTCCAGACTAGGGATATGGGCCCAGGGAATGTGTCAGTATACAATGGGGTTCCAGACTAGGGATAGAGGCCCAGGGAGTGTGTCAGTATACACCAGGGTTCCAGACTAGGAATAGAGGCCCAGGGAGTATGTCAGTATACACCAGGGTTCCAGACTAGGGATATGGGCCCAGGGAGTGTGTCAGTATACACCAGGGTTCCAGACTAGGAATAGAGGCCCAGGGAGTATGTCAGTATACACCAGGGTTCCAGAGTAGGGATAGGGGCCCAGGGAGTGTGTCAGTATACACTGGGGTTCCAGACTAGGGATAGGGGCCAGGGAATGTGTCAGTATACACTGGAGTTCCAGACTAGGGATAGAGGCCCAGGGAGTGTGTCTGTATACACCAGGGTTCCAGACTAGGGATATAGGCCCAGGGAGTGTGTCAGTATACACCAGGGTTCCAGACTAGGGATAGAGGCCCAGGAAGTGTGTCAGTATACACTGGCATTTCAGACTAGGGATAGGGGCCCAGGGAGTGTGTCAGTATACACCGGGGTTCCAGACTAGGGATAGAGGCCCAGGGAGTGTGTCAGTATACAGCAGGGTTCCAGACTAGGGATATGGGCCCAGGGAATGTGTCAGTATACACTGGAGTTCCAGACCAGGGATAGAGGCCCAGGGAGTGTGTCAGTATACACCGGGGTTCCAGACTAGGGATAGAGGCCCAGGGAGTGTGTCAGTATACACCGGGGTTCCAGACTAGGGATAGGGGCCCATGGAATGTGTCAGTATACACCAGGTTTCCAGACCAGGGATAGGGGCCCAGGGAGTGTGTCAGTATACACCGGGGTTCCAGACTAGGGATAGGGGCCCAGGGAGTGTGTCAGTATACACCAGGGTTCCAGACTAGGGATAGAGGCCCAGGGAGTGTGTCAGTATACACCAGGGTTCCAGACTAGGGATAGGGGCCCAGGGAGTGTGTCAGTATATACCAGGGTTCCAGACTAGGGATAGGGGCCCAGGGAGTGTGTCAGTAAACACCAGGGTTCCAGACTAGGGATATAGGCCCAGGGAGTGTGTCAGTTTACAACATTGTTCCAGACTAGGGATAGAGGCCCAGGGAGTGTGTCAATATACACCGGAGTTCCAGACTAGGGATAGGGGCCCAGGGAGCGTGTCAGTATACACCAGGGCACCAGACTAGGGATAGGGTCCCAGTGAGCGTGTCAGTATCACCGGGGTTCCAGATTTGGGATAGGGGCTCAGGGAGCGTGTCAGTATCACTGGGGTTCCAGACTAGGGATAGGGGCCCCGGGAGTGTGTCAGTATCACCAGGGTTCCAGACTAGGGATAGGGGCCCCGGGAGTGTGTCAGTATACACCAGGGTTCCAGACTAGGGATAGGGGCCCCGGGAGTGTGTCAGTATACACCGGGGTTCCAGACCTGTGAAAGGCGTCCAGAGTGTGTGTCAGTACACACCTGGGTTCCAGCCTAGGGATATAGGCCCAGGAAGTGTGTCAGTATACACCAGGGTTCCAGACTAGGGATAGAGGCCCAGGAAGTGTGTCAGTACACACCAGGGTTCCAGACTAGGGATATAGGCCCAGGGAGTGTGTCAGTATACAACATTGTTCCAGACTAGGGATAGAGGCCCAGGGAGTGTGTCAATATACACCGGAGTTCCAGACTAGGGATATGGGCCCAGGGAGTGTGTCAATATACACCGGGCTTCCAGACTAGGGATAGGGGCCCAGGGAGCGTGTCAGTATACACCAGGGCACCAGACTAGGGATAGGGTCCCAGTGAGCGTGTCAGTATCACCGGGGTTCCAGACTTGGGATAGGGGCCCTGGGAGTGTGTCAGTATACACCAGGGTTCCAGACTAGGGATAGGGGCTCAGGGAGCGTGTCAGTATCACTGGGGTTTCAGACTAGGGATAGGGGCCCCGGGAGTGTGTCAGTATCACCGGGGTTCCAGACTAGGGATAGGGGCCCCGGGAGTGTGTCAGTATACACCGGGGTTCCAGACCTGTGAAAGGCGTCCAGAGTGTGTGTCAGTACACACCTGGGTTCCAGACTAGGGATATAGGCCCAGGAAGTGTGTCAGTATACACCAGGGTTCCAGACTAGGGATAGGGGCCCATGGAATGTGTCAGTATACACCAGGGTTCCAGACTAGGGATAGGGGCCCAGGGAGTGTGTCAGTATACACCAGGGTTCCAGACTAGGGATAGAGGCCCAGGGAGTGTGTCAGTGTACACCAGGGTTCCAGACTAGGGATAGAGGCCCAGGGAGTGTGTCAGTATACACCAGGGTTCCAGACTAGGCATAAAGGCCAGGGTGTGTGTCAGTATACACCAGGGTTCCAGACTAGGGATTGGGGCCCAGCAAGTGTGTCAGTATACACCAGGGTTCCAGACTAGGGATAGAGGCCCAGTGAGTGTGTCTGTATCACCGGGGTTCCAGACTAGGGCTAGAGGCCCAGGGAGTGTGTCAGTATACACCAGGGTCCCAGACTAGGGATATGGGCCCAGGGAATGTGTCAGTATACACTGGGGTTCCAGACTATGGATAGAGGCCCAGGGAGTGTGTCAGTATACACCAGGGTCCCAGACTAGGGATATGGGCCCAGGGAATGTGTCAGTATACACTGGGGTTCCAGACTATGGATAGAGGCCCAGGGAGCGTGTCAGTATACACCGGGGTTCCAGACTAGGGATAGGCGTCCAGAGTGTGTGTCAGTACACACCTGGGTTCCAGACTAGGGATATAGTCCCAGGGAGTGTGTCAGTATACACCAGGGTTCCAGACTAGGGATATAGGCCCAGGGAGTGTGATGGTATACACCAGGGTTCCAGACTAGGGATAGAGGCCCAGGAAGTGTGTCAGTATACACCAGGGTTCCAGACTAGGGATAGAGGCCCAGGGAGTGTGTCAGTATCACCGGGGTTCCAGACTTGGGATAGAGGCCCAGGGAGTGTGTCAGTATACACCAGGGTTCCAGACTAGGGATATGGGCCCAGGGAATGTGTCAGTATACACTGGGGTTCCAGACTAGGGATAGAGGCCCAGGGAGTGTGTCAGTATACACCAGGGTTCCAGACTAGGGATAGGGGCCCAGGGAGTGTGTCAGTATACACCAGGGTTCCAGACTAGGGATATGGGCCCAGGGAGTGTGTCAATATACACCGGGGTTCCACACTGGGGATAGGGGCCCAGGGTGTGTGTCAGTATACACCGGGGTTCCAGACTAGGGATACGGGCCCAGCGTGTGTGTCAATATACACCGGGGTTCCAGACTAGGGATAGGGGCCTAGAGAGTGTGTCAGGATACACCAGGGTTCCAGACTAGGGATAGAGGCCCAGGGAGTGTGTCAGTATACACCAGGGTTCCAGACAAGGGATATAGGCCCAGGGAGTGTGTCAGTATACACCAGGGTTCCAGACTAGGGATAAAGGCCAGGGTGTGTGTCAGTATACACCAGGGTTCCAGACTAGGGATAGGGGCCCAGCGAGTGTGTCAGTATACACCAGGGTTCCAGACTAGGGATAGAGGCCCAGGGAGTGTGTCTGTATCACCGGGGTTCCAGACTAGGGATAGAGGCCCAGGGAGTGTGTCAGTATACACCGGGCTTCCAGACTAGGGATAGGCGTCCAGAGTGTGTGTCAGTATACACCGGGGTTCCAGACTAGGGATAGGGGCCTAGAGAGTGTGTCAGGATACACCAGGGTTCCAGACTAGGGATAGGGGCCTAGAGAGTGTGTCAGGATACACCAGGGTTCCAGACTAGGGATAGAGGCCCAGGGAGTGTGTCAGTATACACCAGGGTTCCAGACAAGGGATATAGGCCCAGGGAGTGTGTCAGTATACACCAGGGTTCCAGACTAGGGATAGAGGCCCAGGGAGTGTGTCAGTATACACCGGGGTTCCAGACTAGGAATAGAGGCCCAGGGAGTATGTCAGTATACACCAGGGTTCCAGACTAGGGATAGGGGCCCAGGGTGTGTGTCAGTATACACCAGGGTTCCAGACTAGGGATTGGGGCCCAGCAAGTGTGTCAGTATACACCAGGGTTCCAGACTAGGGATAGAGGCCCAGTGAGTGTGTCTGTATACACTGGCATTTCAGACTAGGGATAGAGGCCCAGGGTGTGTGTCAGTATACACCGGGGTTCCAGACTAGGGATAGAGGCCCAGGGAGTGTGTCAGTATACAGCAGGGTTCCAGACTAGGGATATGGGCCCAGGGAATGTGTCAGTATACACTGGAGTTCCAGACTAGGGATAGAGGCCCAGGGAGTGTGTCAGTATACACCAGGGTTCCAGACTAGGGATGGAGGCCCAGGGAGTGTGTCAGTATACACCAGGGTTCCAGACTAGGGATATGGGCCCAGGGAATGTGTCAGTATACACTGGGGTTCCAGACTAGGGATAGAGGCCCAGGGAGTGTGTCAGTATACACCAGGGTTCCAGACTAGCGTTAGGGGCCCAGGGAGTGTCAATATACACCGGGGTTCCAGACTAGGGATAGGCGTCCAGAGTGTGTGTCAGTATACACCAGGGTTCTTGACTAGGGATAGAGGCCCAGGGAGTGTGTCAGTATACACCAGGGTTCCAGACTAGGGATAGAGGCCCAGGGAGTGTGTCAGTATACACCAGGGTTCCAGACTAGGGATATGGGCCCAGGGAGTGTGTCAATATACACCGGGGTTCCACACTGGGGATAGGGGCCCAGGGTGTGTGTCAGTATACACCGGGGTTCCAGACTAGGGATACGGGCCCAGCGTGTGTGTCAATATACACCGGGGTTCCAGACTAGGGATAGGGGCCTAGAGAGTGTGTCAGGATACACCAGGGTTCCAGACTAGGCATAAAGGCCAGGGTGTGTGTCAGTATACACCAGGGTTCCAGACTAGGGATTGGGGCCCAGCAAGTGTGTCAGTATACACCGGGGTTCCAGACTAGGGATAGAGGCCCAGGAAGTGTGTCAGTATACACCAGGGTTCCAGACTAGGGATAGAGGCCCAGTGAGTGTGTCTGTATCACCGGGGTTCCAGACTAGGGCTAGAGGCCCAGGGAGTGTGTCAGTATACACCAGGGTGCCAGACTAGGGATATGGGCCCAGGGAATGTGTCAGTATACACTGGGGTTCCAGACTATGGATAGAGGCCCAGGGAGTGTGTCAGTATACACCGGGGTTCCAGACTAGGGATAGGCGTCCAGAGTGTGTGTCAGTACACACCTGGGTTCCAGACTAGGGATATAGTCCCAGGGAGTGTGTCAGTATACACCAGGGTTCCAGACTAGGGATATAGGCCCAGGGAGTGTGATGGTATACACCAGGGTTCCAGACTAGGGATAGAGGCCCAGGAAGTGTGTCAGTATACACTGGCATTTCAGACTAGGGATAGGGGCCCAGGGAGTGTGTCAGTATACACCGGGGTTCCAGACTAGGGATAGAGGCCCAGGGAGTGTGTCAGTATACAGCAGGGTTCCAGACTAGGGATATGGGCCCAGGGAATGTGTCAGTATACACTGGAGTTCCAGACTAGGGATAGAGGCCCAGGGAGTGTGTCAGTATACACCGGGGTTCCAGACTAGGGATAGAGGCCCAGGGAGTGTGTCAGTATACACCAGGGTTCCAGACTAGGGATGGAGGCCCAGGGAGTGTGTCAGTATACACCAGGGTTCCAGACTAGGGATATGGGCCCAGGGAATGTGTCAGTATACACTGGGGTTCCAGACTAGGGATAGAGGCCCAGGGAGTGTGTCAGTATACACCAGGGTTCCAGACTAGCGATAGGGGCCCAGGGAGTGTGATGGTATACACCAGGGTTCCAGACTAGGGATAGAGGCCCAGGGAGTGTGTCAGTATACACCAGGGTTCGAGACTAGGGATATGGGCCCAGGGAGTGTGTCAGTGTACACCAGGGTTCCAGACTAGGGATAGAGGCCCAGGAAGTGTGTCAGTATACACCAGGGTTCCAGACTAGGGATATGGGCCCAGGGAATGTGTCAGTATACACTGGAGTTCCAGACTAGGGATAGATGCCCAGGGTGTGTGTCAGTATACACCGGGGTTCCAGACTAGGGATAGAGGCCCAAGGAGTGTGTCAGTATACACTGGCATTCCAGACTAGGGATATGGGCCCATGGAATGTGTCAGTATACACCAGGGTTCCAGACTAGGGATAGGGGCCCAGGGAGTGTGTCAGTATACACTGGCATTCCAGACTAGGAATAGGGGCCCATGGAATGTGTCAGTATACACCAGGGTTCCAGACTAGGGATTGGGGCCCAGGGAGTGTGTCAGTATACACCAGGGTTCCAGACTAGGGATAGAGGCCCAGGGAGTGTGTCAGTATACACCAGGGTTCCAGACCAGGGATAAAGGCCAGAATGTGTATCAGTATACACCAGGGTTCCAGACTAGGGATAGGGGCCCAGCGAGTGTGTCAGTATACACCAGGGTTCCAGACTAGGGATAGAGGCCCAGGGAGTGTGTCAGTATCACCGGGGTTCCAGACTTGGGATAGAGGCCCAGGGAGTGTGTCAGTATACACCAGGGTTCCAGACTAGGGATATGGGCCCAGGGAATGTGTCAGTATACACTGGGGTTCCAGACTAGGGATAGAGGCCCAGGGAGTGTGTCAGTATACACCGGGGTTCCAGACTTGGGATAGAGGCCCAGGGAGTGTGTCAGTATACACCAGGTTTCCAGACTAGGGATATGGGCCCAGGGAATGTGTCAGTATACAATGGGGTTCCAGACTAGTGATAGAGGCCCAGGGAGTGTGTCAGTATACACCAGGGTTCCAGACTAGGGATAGGGGCCCAGGGAGTGTGTCAGTATACACCAGGGTTCCAGACTAGGGATATGGGCCCAGGGAGTGTGTCAATATACACCGGGGTTCCACACTGGGGATAGGGGCCCAGGGTGTGTGTCAGTATACACCGGGGTTCCAGACTAGGGATACGGGCCCAGCGTGTGTGTCAATATACACCGGGGTTCCAGACTAGGGATAGGGGCCTAGAGAGTGTGTCAGGATACACCAGGGTTCCAGACTAGGGATAGAGGCCCAGGGAGTGTGTCAGTATACACCAGGGTTCCAGACAAGGGATATAGGCCCAGGGAGTGTGTCAGTATACACCAGGGTTCCAGACTAGGGATAAAGGCCAGGGTGTGTGTCAGTATACACCAGGGTTCCAGACTAGGGATAGGGGCCCAGCGAGTGTGTCAGTATACACCAGGGTTCCAGACTAGGGATAGAGGCCCAGGGAGTGTGTCTGTATCACCGGGGTTCCAGACTAGGGATAGAGGCCCAGGGAGTGTGTCAGTATACACCGGGCTTCCAGACTAGGGATAGGCGTCCAGAGTGTGTGTCAGTATACACCGGGGTTCCAGACTAGGGATAGGGGCCTAGAGAGTGTGTCAGGATACACCAGGGTTCCAGACTAGGGATAGGGGCCTAGAGAGTGTGTCAGGATACACCAGGGTTCCAGACTAGGGATAGAGGCCCAGGGAGTGTGTCAGTATACACCAGGGTTCCAGACAAGGGATATAGGCCCAGGGAGTGTGTCAGTATACAATGGGGTTCCAGACTAGGGATAGAGGCCAGGGTGTGTGTCAGTATACACCAGGGTTCCAGACTAGGGATTGGGGCCCAGCAAGTGTGTCAGTATACACCAGGGTTCCAGACTAGGGATAGAGGCCCAGTGAGTGTGTCTGTATCACCGGGGTTCCAGACTAGGGCTAGAGGCCCAGGGAGTGTGTCAGTATACACCAGGGTTCCAGACTAGAGATATGGGCCCAGGGAATGTGTCAGTATACACTGGGGTTCCAGACTATGGATAGAGGCCCAGGGAGTGTGTCAGTATACACCGGGGTTCCAGACTAGGGATAGGCGTCCAGAGTGTGTGTCAGTACACACCTGGGTTCCAGACTAGGGATATAGGCCCAGGGAGTGTGTCAGTATACACCAGGGTTCCAGACTAGGGAGAGAGGCCCAGCGTGTGTGTCAGTATACACCAGGGTTCCAGACTAGGGATAGAGGCCCAGGGAGTGTGTCAGTATACACCGGGGTTCCAGACTAGGGATAGGCGTCCAGAGTGTGTGTCAGTACACACCAGGGTTCCAGACTAGGGATATAGGCCCAGGGAGTGTGATGGTATACACCAGGGTTCCAGACCAGGGATAGAGGCCCAGGGAGCGTGTCAGTATCACCGGGGTTCCAGACTTGGGATAGGGGCCCCGGGAGTGTGTCAGTATACACCAGGGTTCCAGACTAGGGATAGGGGCTCAGGGAGCGTGTCAGTATCACCGGGGTTCCAGACTAGGGATAGAGGCCCAGGGAGTGTGTCAGTATCACCGGGGTTCCAGACGATTGATAGAGGCCCAGGAAGTGTGTCAGTATACACCAGGGTTCCAGACTAGGGATAGAGGCCCAGGGAGTGTGTCAGTATACACCAGGGTTCCAGACTAGGGATAGAGGCCCAGGGAGTGTGTCAGTATACACCAGGGTTCCAGACTAGGGATATGGGCCCAGGAAGTGTGTCAGTATACACCAGGGTTCCAGACTAGGGATAGAGGCCCAGGAAGTGTGTCAGTATACACCAGGGTTCCAGACTAGGGATAGGGGCCCAGGGAGTGTGTCAGTATACACCAGGGTTCCAGACTAGGGATAGAGGCCCAGGGAGTGTGTCAGTACACACCAGGGTTCCAGACTAGGGATAGGGGCCCAGGGAGTGTGTCAGTATACACCAGGGTTCCAGACTAGGGATAGAGGCCCAGGAAGTGTGTCAGTATACACCAGGGTTCCAGACTAGGGATATGGGCCCAGGGAATGTGTCAGTATACACTGGAGTTCCAGACTAGGGATAGAGGCCCAGGGAGTGTGTCAGTATACACCGGGGTTCCAGACTAGGGATAGAGGCCCAAGGAGTGTTTCAGTATACACTGGCATTCCAGACTAGGAATAGGGGCCCATGGAATGTGTCAGTATACACCAGGGTTCCAGACTAGGGATAGGGGCCCAGGGAGTGTGTCAGTATACACCAGGGTTCCAGACTAGGGATAAAGGCCAGAATGTGTGTCAGTATACACCAGGGTTCCAGACCAGGGATAGAGGCCCAGGGAGTGTGTCAGTATACACCAGGGTTCCAGACTAGCGATATGGGCCCAGGGAATGTGTCAGTATACACTGGGGTTCCAGACTAGGGATAGAGGCCCAGGGAGTGTGTCAGTATACACCAGGGTTCCAGACTAGGGATAGGGGCCCAGGGAGTGTGTCAGTATACACCAGGGTTCCAGACTAGGGATAAAGGCCAGAATGTGTGTCAGTATACACCAGGGTTCCAGACTAGGGATATGGGCCCAGGGAATGTGTCAGTATACACTGGGGTTCCAGACTGGGGATAGAGGCCCAGGGAGTGTGTCAGTATACACCAGGGTTCCAGACTAGCGATATGGGCCCAGGGAATGTGTCAGTATACACTGGGGTTCCAGACTAGGGATAGAGGCCCAGGGAGTGTGTCAGTATACACCAGGGTTCCAGACTAGGGATAGAGGCCCAGTGAGTGTGTCTGTATCACTGGGGTTCCAGACTAGGGCTAGAGGCCCAGGGAGTGTGTCAGTATACACCAGGGTTCCAGACTAGGGATATGGGCCCAGGGAATGTGTCAGTATACAATGGGGTTCCAGACTAGGGATAGAGGCCCAGGGAGTGTGTCAGTATACACCAGGGTTCCAGACTAGCGATAGGGGCCCAGGGAGTGTGTCAGTATCACCGGGGTTCCAGACTAGGGATAGGGGCCCAGGGAGTGTGTCAATATACACCAGGTTTGCAGACTGGGGAGAGAGGCCAGGGTGTGTGTCAGTATCACCGGGGTTCCAGAATAGGGATAGGGGCCCAGGGAGTGTGTCAGTATACACCGGGGTTCCACACTGGGGTTAGGGGCCCAGGGTGTGTGTCAGTATACACCGGGGTTCCAGACTAGGGATACGGGCCCAGCGTGTGTGTCAATATACACCGGGGTTCCAGACTAGGGATAGGGGCCTAGGGAGTGTGTCAGCACACACCAGGGTTCCAGACTAGGGATAGGGGCCCAGGGAGTGTGTCAGTATACACCGGGGTTCCAGACTAGGGATAGAGGCCCAGGGAGTGTGATGGTATACACCAGGGTTCCAGACTAGGGATAGGGGCCCAGGGTGTGTGTCAGTATACACCAGGTTTCCAGACTAGGGATAGAGGCCCAGGAAGTGTGTCAGTATACACCGGGGTTCCAGACTAGGGATAGGCGTCCAGAGTGTGTGTCAGTATACACCAGGGTTCTTGACTAGGGATAGAGGCCCAGGGAGTGTGTCAGTATACACCAGGGTTCCAGACTAGGGATAGGGGCCCAGGGAGTGTGTCAGTATACACCAGGGTTCCAGACTAGGGATAGAGGCCCAGGGAGTGTGTCAGTATACACCAGGGTTCCAGACTAGGGATTGGGGCCCAGCAAGTGTGTCAGTATACACCGGGGTTCCAGACTAGGGATAGAGGCCCAGTGAGTGTGTCTGTATCACCGGGGTTCCAGACTAGGGATAGGGGCCCAGGGAGTGTGTCAGTATACACCGGGGTTCCAGACTAGGGATAGAGGCCCAGGGAGTGTGTCAGTATACACCGGGGTTCCAGACTAGGGATATAGGCCCAGGAAGTGTGTCAGTATACACTGGGGTTCCAGACTAGGGATAGAGGCCCAGGAAGTGTGTCAGTATACACCAGGGTTCCAGACTAGGGATATGGGCCCAGGGAATGTGTCAGTATACACTGGAGTTCCAGACTAGGGATAGAGGCCCAGGGAGTGTGTCAGTATACACCGGGGTTCCAGACTAGGGATAGAGGCCCAGGGAGTGTGTCAGTATACACCAGGGTTCCAGACTAGGGATGGAGGCCCAGGGAGTGTGTCAGTATACACCAGGGTTCCAGACTAGGGATATGGGCCCAGGGAATGTGTCAGTATACACTGGGGTTCCAGACTAGGGATAGAGGCCCAGGGAGTGTGTCAGTATACACCAGGGTTCCAGACTAGCGTTAGGGGCCCAGGGAGTGTCAATATACACCGGGGTTCCAGACTAGGGATAGGCGTCCAGAGTGTGTGTCAGTATACACCAGGGTTCCAGACTAGGGATAGAGGCCCAGGGAGTGTGTCAGTATACACCAGGGTTCCAGACTAGGGATATGGGCCCAGGGAGTGTGTCAGTGTACACCAGGGTTCCAGACTAGGGATAGGGGCCCAGGGAGTGTGTCAGTATACACCAGGGTTCCAGACTAGGGATAGAGGCCCAGGAAGTGTGTCAGTATACACCAGGGTTCCAGACCAGGGATAAAGGCCAGAATGTGTATCAGTATACACCAGGGTTCCAGACTAGGGATAGGGGCCCAGCGAGTGTGTCAGTATACACCAGGGTTCCAGACTAGGGATAGGGGCCCAGGGAGTGTGTCAGTATCACCGGGGTTCCAGACTTGGGATAGAGGCCCAGGGAGTGTGTCAGTATACACCAGGGTTCCAGACTAGGGATATGGGCCCAGGGAATGTGTCAGTATACACTGGGGTTCCAGACTAGGGATAGAGGCCCAGGGAGTGTGTCAGTATACACCAGGGTTCCAGACTAGGGATATGGGCCCAGGGAATGTGTCAGTATACAATGGGGTTCCAGACTAGGGATAGAGGCCCAGGGAGTGTGTCAGTATACACCAGGGTTCCAGACTAGGGATAGGGGCCCAGGGAGTGTGTCAGTATACACCAGGGTTCCAGACTAGGGATATGGGCCCAGGGAGTGTGTCAATATACACCGGGGTTCCACACTGGGGATAGGGGCCCAGGGTGTGTGTCAGTATACACCGGGGTTCCAGACTAGGGATACGGGCCCAGCGTGTGTGTCAATATACACCGGGGTTCCAGACTAGGGATAGGGGCCTAGAGAGTGTGTCAGGATACACCAGGGTTCCAGACTAGGGATAGAGGCCCAGGGAGTGTGTCAGTATACACCAGGGTTCCAGACTAGGGATAGGGGCCCAGGGTGTGTGTCAGTATACACCATTGTTCCAGACTAGGGATAAAGGCCCAGGGAATGTGTCAGTATACACTGGGGTTCCAGACTAGGGATAGAGGCCCAGGGAGTGTGTCAGTATACACCAGGGTTCCAGACTAGGGATATGGGCCCAGGGAATGTGTCAGTATACAATGGGGTTCCAGACTAGGGATAGAGGCCCAGGGAGTGTGTCAGTATACACCAGGGTTCCAGACTAGGGATAGGGGCCCAGGGAGTGTGTCAGTATACACCAGGGTTCCAGACTAGGGATATGGGCCCAGGGAGTGTGTCAATATACACCGGGGTTCCACACTGGGGATAGGGGCCCAGGGTGTGTGTCAGTATACACCGGGGTTCCAGACTAGGGATACGGGCCCAGCGTGTGTGTCAATATACACCGGGGTTCCAGACTAGGGATAGGGGCCCAGGGAGTGTGTCAGTATACACCAGGGTTCCAGACAAGGGATATAGGCCCAGGGAGTGTGTCAGTATACACCAGGGTTCCAGACTAGGGATAAAGGCCAGGGTGTGTGTCAGTATACACCAGGGTTCCAGACAAGGGATATAGGCCCAGGGAGTGTGTCAGTATACACCAGGGTTCCAGACCAGGGATATGGGTCCAGGGAGTGTGTCAGTATACACCAGGGTTCCAGACTAGGGATAGAGGCCCAGGGAGTGTGTCAGTATACAATGGGGTTCCAGACTAGGGATAGAGGCCCAGGGAATGTGTCAGTATACACCAGGGTTCCAGACTAGGGATAGAGGCCCAGGGAGTGTGTCTGTATCACCGGGGTTCCAGACTAGGGATAGAGGCCCAGGGAGTGTGTCAGTATACACCAGGGTTCCAGACTAGGGATAAAGGCCAGGGAGTGTGTCAGTATCACCGGGGTTCCAGACTAGGGATATGGGCCCAGGGAATGTGTCAGTATACACTGGGGTTCCACACTGGGGATAGGGGCCCAGGGTGTGTGTCAGTATACACCAGGGTTCCAGACTAGGGATTGGGGCCCAGCAAGTGTGTCAGTATACACCAGGGTTCCAGACTAGGGATAGAGGCCCAGTGAGTGTGTCTGTATCACCGGGGTTCCAGACTAGGGCTAGAGGCCCAGGGAATGTGTCAGTATACACTGGGGTTCCAGACTAGGGATAGGCGTCCAGAGTGTGTGTCAGTATACACCAGGGTTCCAGACTATGGATAGAGGCCCAGGGTGTGTGTCAGTATACACCGGGGTTCCAGACTAGGGATAGGCGTCCAGAGTGTGTGTCAGTACACACCTGGGTTCCAGACTAGGGATATAGGCCCAGGGAGTGTGTCAGTATACACCAGGGTTCCAGACTAGGGAAAAAGGCCCAGGGAGTGTGATGGTATACACCAGGGTTCCAGACCAGGGATAGAGGCCCAGGGAGCGTGTCAGTATCACCGGGGTTCCAGACTTGGGATAGGGGCCCCGGGAGTGTGTCAGTATACACCAGGGTTCCAGACTAGGGATAGGGGCTCAGGGAGCGTGTCAGTATCACCGGGGTTCCAGACTAGGGATAGAGGCCCAGGGAGTGTGTCAGTATCACCGGGGTTCCAGACTAGGGATATGGGCCCAGGAAGTGTGTCAGTATACACCAGGGTTCCAGACTAGGGATAGAGGCCCAGGAAGTGTGTCAGTATACACCAGGGTTCCAGACTAGGGATAGAGGCCCAGGGAGTGTGTCAGTATACACCAGGGTTCCAGACTAGGGATAGAGGCCCAGGAAGTGTGTCAGTATACACCAGGGTTCCAGACTAGGGATAGGGGCCCAGGGAGTGTGTCAGTATACACCAGGGTTCCAGACTAGGGATAGAGGCCCAGGGAGTGTGTCAGTACACACCAGGGTTCCAGACTAGGGATAGAGGCCCAGGGAGTGTGTCAGTATACACCAGGGTTCCAGACTAGGGATAGAGGCCCAGGAAGTGTGTCAGTATACACCAGGGTTCCAGACTAGGGATATGGGCCCAGGGAATGTGTCAGTATATACTGGAGTTCCAGACTAGGGATAGAGGCCCAGGGAGTGTGTCAGTATACACCGGGGTTCCAGACTAGGGATAGAGGCCCAAGGAGTGTTTCAGTATACACTGGCATTCCAGACTAGGAATAGGGGCCCATGGAATGTGTCAGTATACACCAGGGTTCCAGACTAGGGATAGGGGCCCAGGGAGTGTGTCAGTATACACCAGGGTTCCAGACTGGGGATAGAGGCCCAGGGAGTGTGTCAGTATACACCAGGGTTCCAGACTAGGGATATGGGCCCAGGGAATGTGTCAGTATACAATGGGGTTCCAGACTAGGGATAGAGGCCCAGGGAGTGTGTCAGTATACACCAGGGTTCCAGACTAGCGATAGGGGCCCAGGGAGTGTGTCAGTATACACCAGGGTTCCAGACTAGGGATAAAGGCCAGGGTGTGTGTCAGTATCACCGGGGTTCCAGAATAGGGATAGGGGCCCAGGGAGTGTGTCAGTATACACCAGGGTTCCAGACTAGGGATAGGGGACCAGGGAGTGTGTCAGGATACACCGGGGTTCCACACTGGGGTTAGGGGCCCAGGGTGTGTGTCAGTATACACCGGGGTTCCAGACTAGGGATACGGGCCCAGCGTGTGTGTCAATATACACCGGGGTTCCAGACTAGGGATAGGGGCCTAGGGAGTGTGTCAGCACACACCAGGGTTCCAGACTAGGGATAGGGGCCCAGGGAGTGTGTCAGTATACACCGGGGTTCCAGACTAGGGATAGGGGCCCAGGGTGTGTGTCAGTATACACCGGGGTTCCAGACTAGGGATAGGGGCCCAGGGTGTGTGTCAATATACACCGGGGTTCCAGACTAGGGATAGGGGCCTAGGGAGTGTGTCAGGATACACCAGGGTTCCAGACTAGGGATAGGGGCCCAGGGAGTGTGTCAGTATACACCAGGGTTCCAGACTAGGGATAGGGGCCCAGGGAGTGTGTCAGTAAACACCAGGGTTCCAGACTAGGGATATAGGCCCAGGGAGTGTGTCAGTGTACAACATTGTTCCAGACTAGGGATAGAGGCCCAGGGAGTGTGTCAATATACACCGGAGTTCCAGACTAGGGATAGGGGCCCAGGGAGCGTGTCAGTATACACCAGGGCACCAGACTAGGGATAGGGTCCCAGTGAGCGTGTCAGTATCACCGGGGTTCCAGACTTGGGATAGGGGCCCTGGGAGTGTGTCAGTATACACCAGGGTTCCAGACTAGGGATAGGGGCTCAGGGAGCGTGTCAGTATCACCGGGGTTCCAGACTAGGGATAGGGGCCCCGGGAGTGTGTCAGTATACACCGGGGTTCCAGACCTGTGAAAGGCGTCCAGAGTGTGTGTCAGTACACACCTGGGTTCCAGACTAGGGATATAGGCCCAGGAAGTGTGTCAGTATACACCAGGGTTCCAGACTAGGGATAGAGGCCCAGGAAGTGTGTCAGTATACACCGGGGTTCCAGACTAGGGATAGGGGCCTAGGGAGTGTGTCAGGATACACCAGGGTTCCAGACTAGGGATAGGGGCCCAGGGAGTGTGTCAGTATACACCAGGGTTCCAGACTAGGGATAGGGGCCCAGGGAGTGTGTCAGTAAACACCAGGGTTCCAGACTAGGGATATAGGCCCAGGGAGTGTGTCAGTGTACAACATTGTTCCAGACTAGGGATAGAGGCCCAGGGAGTGTGTCAATATACACCGGAGTTCCAGACTAGGGATAGGGGCCCAGGGAGTGTGTCAGTATACACCAGGGTTCCAGACTAGGAATAGAGGCCCAGGGAGTATGTCAGTATACACCAGGGTTCCAGACTAGGGATAGCGGCCCAGGGAGTGTGTCAGTATACACCAGGTTTCCAGTCTAGGGATAGAGGCCCAGGAAGTGTGTCAGTATACACTGGCATTCCAGACTAGGGATAGAGGCCCAGGGAGTGTGTCTGTATCACCGGGGTTCCAGACTAGGGATAGGGGCCTAGAGAGTGTGTCAGTATACACCAGGGTTCCAGACTAGGGATATGGGCCCAGGGAATGTGTCAGTATACACCGGGCTTCCAGACTAGGGATAGAGGCCCAGGAAGTGTGTCAGTATACACCAGGGTTCCAGACTAGGGATAGGGGCCCAGGGAATGTGTCAGTATACACTGGAGTTCCAGACTAGGGATAGAGGCCCAGGGAGTGTGTCAGTATACACCGGGGTTCTAGACTAGGGATAGAGGCCCAAAGAGTGTGTCAGTATACACTGGCATTCCAGACTAGGGATAGGGGCCCATGGAATGTGTCAGTATACACCAGGGTTCCAGACTAGGGATAGGGGCCCAGGGAGTGTGTCAGTATACACCAGGGTTCCAGACTAGGGATAGAGGCCCAGGGAGTGTGTCAGTGTACACCAGGGTTCCAGACTAGGGATAAAGGCCAGAGTGTGTGTCAGTACACACCTGGGTTCCAGACTAGGGATAGGGGCCCAGGGTGTGTGTCAGTATACACCAGGGTTCCAGACTAGGGATAGAGGCCCAGTGAGTGTGTCTGTATCACTGGGGTTCCAGACTAGGGCTAGAGGCCCAGGGAGTGTGTCAGTATACACCAGGGTTCCAGACTAGGGATATGGGCCCAGGGAATGTGTCAGTATACACTGGGGTTCCAGACTAGGGATAGAGGCCCAGGGAGTGTGTCAGTATATACCAGGGTTCCAGACTAGGGAGAGAGGTCTGGGGAGTGTGTCAGTAAACACCAGGGTTCCAGATTAGGAATAGGGTCCCAGGGAGTATGCCAGTACACACTAGGATTTCCTTCTAGACTAGTGATAGGGGCCCAGGGAGTGTGTCAGTATACACCAGGTTTGCAGACTAGGGAGAGAGGTCTGGGGAGAGTGTCAGTATACACCAGGGTTCCACATTGGGGATACAGGCCCAGGGAGTGTGTCAGTATACACCGGGGTTTCAGATTAGGGATAGGGGCCCAAGGAGTGTGTCAGTATACACCGGGGTTTCAGATTAAGGATAGGGGCCCAGGGAGTGTGTCAGTATACACCAGGTTTGCAGACTAGGGAGGGAGGTCTCGGGAGAGTGTCAGTGTACACCAGGGTTCCAGACTAGAGATAGGGGCCCAGGGATTGTGTCAGTATACATCAGGGTTCCAGAGTAGGGAGAGAGGCCCAGGGAGTTTGTCAGTATACACCAGGGTTCCAGACTAGGGATAGAGGCCCAGGGAGTGTGTCAGTATCACCGGGGTTCCAGATTAGGGATAGGGGCCCAGGGAGCGTGTCAGTATACATCAGGGTTCCAGACTAGGGAGAGAGGTCTGGGGAGTGTGTCAGTATACACCGGGGTTTCAGACTAGGGATAGGGGCCCAGGGAGTGTGTCAGTATACACCAGGGTTCCAGATTCGGGAGAGAGGTCTCGGGAGAGTGTGAGTATACACCAGGGTTCCAGACTAGGGAGAGAGTTCTGGGGAGTGTGTCAGTATACAGCAGGGTTCCAGACTTGGAATTGGGGCCCAGGGAGCATGTCAGTATACACCAGGTTTGCAGACTAGGGAGAGAGGTCTGGGGAGAGTGTCAGTGTACACCAGGGTTCTGGACTAGTGACAGGGGCGCAGGGAGTGTGTCAGTATACACCAGGGTTCCAGACTAGGGATAGAGGCCCAGGGAGTGTGTCAGTCTACCCCATTGTTCCAGAATAAGGATAGAGGCCCAGGGAGTGTGTCAGTATACACCGGGGTTTCAGATTAGGGATAGAGGCCCAGGGAGTGTTTCAGTATACACCAGGGTTCCAGACTAGGGATAGAGGCCCAGGGAGTGTGTCAGTATACACTGGCATTCCAGACCTGGAAAGGGGCCCAGGGAGTGTTTCACTATACACCAGGGTTCCAGACTAGGAATACGGGCCCAGGGAGTGTGTCAGTATACACTGGGGTTCCAGACTAGGGATAGAGGCCCAGGGAGTGTGTCAGTATACACCGGGGTTCCAGACGATTGATAGAGGCCCAGGGAGTGTGTCAGTATACACCGGGGTTCCAGACTAGGGATAGAGGCCTAGGGAGTGTGTCAGTATACACCAGGTTTGCAGACGAGGGAGAGAGGTCTGGGGAGAGTGTCAGTATACACTGGAGTTCCAGACTAGGGAGAGAGGTCTGGGGAGTGTGTCAGTATACAGCAGGGTTCCAGACTAGGAATACGGGCTTTGGGAGTGTGTCAGTATACACCATTGTTCCAGAATAAGGATAGAGGCCCAGGGAGTGTGTCAGTATACACCAGGGTTCCAGATTAGGGATAGGGGCCCAGGGAGTGTGTCAGTATACACCAGGTTTCCAGACTAGGGAGAGAGGTCTGGGGAGAGGGTCAGTATACACCAGGGTTCCAGACTAGGGATAGGGGCCCAGGGAGTGTGTGAGTACACACTGGGGTTCCAGACTAGGGATAGGGGCGCAGGGAGTGTGTCAGTATACACCAGGGATCCAGACTAGAGATAGAGGCCCAGGGAGTGTGTCAGTCTACCCCATTGTTCCAGAATAAGGATAGAGGCCCAGGGAGTGTGTCAGTATACACCGGGGTTTCAGATTAGGGATAGGGGCCAGGGAGTGTGTCAGTATACACCAGGGTTCCAGACCTGGAAAGGGGCCCAGGGAGTGTTTCAGTATACACCAGGGTTCCAGACTAGGAATACGGGCCCAGGGAGTGTGTCAATATACAGCGGGGTTCCAGACTAGGGATCGAGGCCCAGGGAGTGTGTCAGTATGCACAAGGGTTCCAGACTAGGGATATAGGCCCAGGGAGTGTGATGGTATACACCAGGGTTCCAGACTAGCGATAGGCGCCCAGGGAGTGTGTCAGTATACACCAGGGTTCCAGACTAGGGAGAGAGGTCTGGGGAGTGTGTCAGTATACACCAGGGTTCCAGACTAGGGAGAGAGGTCTGGGGAGTGTGTCAGTATACAGCAGGGTTCCAGACTAGGAATACGGGCTTAGGGTTTGTGTCAGTATACACCATTGTTCCAGAATAAGGATAGAGGCCCAGGGAGTGTGTCAGTATACACCGGGGTTTCAGATTAGGGATAGGGGCCCAGGGAGTGTGTCAGTATACACCAGGTTTGCAGACTAGGGAGAGAGGTCTCGGGAGAGTGTCAGTATACACCAGGGTTCCAGACTAGGGATAGAGGCCCAGAGAGTGTGTCAGTATACACCAGGGTTCCAGACTAGCGATAGGGGCCCAGGGAGTGTGTCAGTATACACCAGGGTTCCAGACTAGGGATAGAGGCCCAGGGAGTGTGTCGGTATACACCAGGTTTCCAGACTGGGGAGAGAGGGCTGGGGAGTGTGTCAGTATACACCAGGGTTGCAGACTAGGGATAGAGGCCCAGGGAGTGTGTCAGAATATACCAGGGTTCCAGACTAGGGATAGAGGCCCAGGGAGTGTGTCAGAATATACCAGGGTTCCAGACTAGGGATAGGGGCCCAGGGAGTGTGTCAGTGTACACCAGGGTTACAGAGTAGCGATAGAGGCCCAGGGTGTGTGTCAGTATAAACCAGGGTTCCAGACTAGGGATAGGGGTCCAGGGAGTGTGTCAGGATACACCAGGGTTCCAGACTAGGGATAGGGGCCCAGGGAGTGTGTCAGTATACACCAGGGTTCCAGACTAGGGATAGAGGCCCAGGGAGTGTGTCAGTGTACACCAGGGTTCCAGACTAGGGATAAAGGCCAGGGTGTGTGTCAGTATACACCAGGGTTCCAGACTAGGGATAGAGGCCCAGTGAGTGTGTCTGTATCACTGGGGTTCCAGACTAGGGCTAGAGGCCCAGGGAGTGTGTCAGTATCACCGGGGTTCCAGACTTGGGATAGAGGCCAGGGAATGTGTCAGTATACACTGGGGTTCCAGACTAGGGATAGGGGACCAGGGAGTGTGTCAGTATACACCAGGGTTCCAGACTAGGGATAGAGGCCCAGTGAGTGTGTCTGTATCACTGGGGTTCCAGACTAGGGCTAGAGGCCCAGGGAGTGTGTCAGTATACACCAGGGTTCCAGACTAGGGATATGGGCCCAGGGAATGTGTCAGTATACACTGGGGTTCCAGACTAGGGATAGAGGCCCAGGGAGTGTGTCAGTATATACCAGGGTTCCAGACTAGGGAGAGAGGTCTGGGGAGTGTGTCAGTAAACACCAGGGTTCCAGATTAGGAATAGGGTCCCAGGGAGTATGCCAGTACACACTAGGATTTCCTTCTAGACTAGTGATAGGGGCCCAGGGAGTGTGTCAGTATACACCAGGTTTGCAGACTAGGGAGAGAGGTCTGGGGAGAGTGTCAGTATACACCAGGGTTCCACATTGGGGATACAGGCCCAGGGAGTGTGTCAGTATACACCGGGGTTTCAGATTAGGGATAGGGGCCCAAGGAGTGTGTCAGTATACACCGGGGTTTCAGATTAAGGATAGGGGCCCAGGGAGTGTGTCAGTATACACCAGGTTTGCAGACTAGGGAGGGAGGTCTCGGGAGAGTGTCAGTGTACACCAGGGTTCCAGACTAGAGATAGGGGCCCAGGGATTGTGTCAGTATACATCAGGGTTCCAGAGTAGGGAGAGAGGCCCAGGGAGTTTGTCAGTATACACCAGGGTTCCAGACTAGGGATAGAGGCCCAGGGAGTGTGTCAGTATCACCGGGGTTCCAGATTAGGGATAGGGGCCCAGGGAGCGTGTCAGTATACACCAGGTTTGCAGACTAGGGAGAGAGGTCTCGGGAGAGTGTCAGTGTACACCAGGGTTCCAGACTAGAGATAGGGGCCCAGGGATTGTGTCAGTATACATCAGGGTTCCAGACTAGGGAGAGAGGTCTGGGGAGTGTGTCAGTATACACCGGGGTTTCAGACTAGGGATAGGGGCCCAGGGAGTGTGTCAGTATACACCAGGGTTCCAGATTCGGGAGAGAGGTCTCGGGAGAGTGTGAGTATACACCAGGGTTCCAGACTAGGGAGAGAGTTCTGGGGAGTGTGTCAGTATACAGCAGGGTTCCAGACTTGGAATTGGGGCCCAGGGAGCATGTCAGTATACACCAGGTTTGCAGACTAGGGAGAGAGGTCTGGGGAGAGTGTCAGTGTACACCAGGGTTCTGGACTAGTGACAGGGGCGCAGGGAGTGTGTCAGTATACACCAGGGTTCCAGACTAGGGATAGAGGCCCAGGGAGTGTGTCAGTCTACCCCATTGTTCCAGAATAAGGATAGAGGCCCAGGGAGTGTGTCAGTATACACCGGGTTTTCAGATTAGGGATAGAGGCCCAGGGAGTGTTTCAGTATACACCAGGGTTCCAGACTAGGGATAGAGGCCCAGGGAGTGTGTCAGTATACACTGGCATTCCAGACCTGGAAAGGGGCCCAGGGAGTGTTTCACTATACACCAGGGTTCCAGACTAGGAATACGGGCCCAGGGAGTGTGTCAGTATACACTGGGGTTCCAGACTAGGGATAGAGGCCCAGGGAGTGTGTCAGTATACACCGGGGTTCCAGACGATTGATAGAGGCCCAGGGAGTGTGTCAGTATACACCGGGGTTCCAGACTAGGGATAGAGGCCTAGGGAGTGTGTCAGTATACACCAGGTTTGCAGACGAGGGAGAGAGGTCTGGGGAGAGTGTCAGTGTACACCAGGGTTCCAGACTAGGGATAGGGGCCCAGGGATTGTGTCAGTATACACCAGGGTTCCAGACTAGGGAGAGAGGTCTGGGGAGTGTGTCAGTATACAGCAGGGTTCCAGACTAGGAATACGGGCTTTGGGAGTGTGTCAGTATACACCATTGTTCCAGAATAAGGATAGAGGCCCAGGGAGTGTGTCAGTATACACCAGGGTTCCAGATTAGGGATAGGGGCCCAGGGAGTGTGTCAGTATACACCAGGTTTCCAGACTAGGGAGAGAGGTCTGGGGAGAGGGTCAGTATACACCAGGGTTCCAGACTAGGGATAGGGGCCCAGGGAGTGTGTGAGTACACACTGGGGTTCCAGACTAGGGATAGGGGCCCAGGGAGTGTGTGAGGATACACCAGGGATCCAGACTAGAGATAGAGGCCCAGGGAGTGTGTCAGTCTACCCCATTGTTCCAGAATAAGGATAGAGGCCCAGGGAGTGTGTCAGTATACACCGGGGTTTCAGATTAGGGATAGGGGCCAGGGAGTGTGTCAGTATACACCAGGGTTCCAGACCTGGAAAGGGGCCCAGGGAGTGTTTCAGTATACACCAGGGTTCCAGACTAGGAATACGGGCCCAGGGAGTGTGTCAATATACAGCGGGGTTCCAGACTAGGGATCGAGGCCCAGGGAGTGTGTCAGTATGCACAAGGGTTCCAGACTAGGGATATAGGCCCAGGGAGTGTGATGGTATACACCAGGGTTCCAGACTAGCGATAGGCGCCCAGGGAGTGTGTCAGTATACACCAGGGTTCCAGACTAGGGAGAGAGGTCTGGGGAGTGTGTCAGTATACACCAGGGTTCCAGACTAGGGAGAGAGGTCTGGGGAGTGTGTCAGTATACACCAGGGTTCCAGACTAGGGATAGAGGCCCAGGGAGTGTGTCAGTCTACCCCATTGTTCCAGAATAAGGATAGAGGCCCAGGGAGTGTGTCAGTATACACCGGGGTTTCAGATTAGGGATAGAGGCCCAGGGAGTGTTTCAGTATACACCAGGGTTCCAGACTAGGGATAGAGGCCCAGGGAGTGTGTCAGTATACACTGGCATTCCAGACCTGGAAAGGGGCCCAGGGAGTGTTTCACTATACACCAGGGTTCCAGACTAGGAATACGGGCCCAGGGAGTGTGTCAGTATACACTGGGGTTCCAGACTAGGGATAGAGGCCCAGGGAGTGTGTCAGTATACACCGGGGTTCCAGACGATTGATAGAGGCCCAGGGAGTGTGTCAGTATACACCGGGGTTCCAGACTAGGGATAGAGGCCTAGGGAGTGTGTCAGTATACACCAGGTTTGCAGACGAGGGAGAGAGGTCTGGGGAGAGTGTCAGTATACACTGGAGTTCCAGACTAGGGAGAGAGGTCTGGGGAGTGTGTCAGTATACAGCAGGGTTCCAGACTAGGAATACGGGCTTTGGGAGTGTGTCAGTATACACCATTGTTCCAGAATAAGGATAGAGGCCCAGGGAGTGTGTCAGTATACACCAGGGTTCCAGATTAGGGATAGGGGCCCAGGGAGTGTGTCAGTATACACCAGGTTTCCAGACTAGGGAGAGAGGTCTGGGGAGAGGGTCAGTATACACCAGGGTTCCAGACTAGGGATAGGGGCCCAGGGAGTGTGTGAGTACACACTGGGGTTCCAGACTAGGGATAGGGGCGCAGGGAGTGTGTCAGTATACACCAGGGATCCAGACTAGAGATAGAGGCCCAGGGAGTGTGTCAGTCTACCCCATTGTTCCAGAATAAGGATAGAGGCCCAGGGAGTGTGTCAGTATACACCGGGGTTTCAGATTAGGGATAGGGGCCAGGGAGTGTGTCAGTATACACCAGGGTTCCAGACCTGGAAAGGGGCCCAGGGAGTGTTTCAGTATACACCAGGGTTCCAGACTAGGAATACGGGCCCAGGGAGTGTGTCAATATACAGCGGGGTTCCAGACTAGGGATCGAGGCCCAGGGAGTGTGTCAGTATGCACAAGGGTTCCAGACTAGGGATATAGGCCCAGGGAGTGTGATGGTATACACCAGGGTTCCAGACTAGCGATAGGCGCCCAGGGAGTGTGTCAGTATACACCAGGGTTCCAGACTAGGGAGAGAGGTCTGGGGAGTGTGTCAGTATACACCAGGGTTCCAGACTAGGGAGAGAGGTCTGGGGAGTGTGTCAGTATACAGCAGGGTTCCAGACTAGGAATACGGGCTTAGGGTTTGTGTCAGTATACACCATTGTTCCAGAATAAGGATAGAGGCCCAGGGAGTGTGTCAGTATACACCGGGGTTTCAGATTAGGGATAGGGGCCCAGGGAGTGTGTCAGTATACACCAGGTTTGCAGACTAGGGAGAGAGGTCTCGGGAGAGTGTCAGTATACACCAGGGTTCCAGACTAGGGATAGAGGCCCAGAGAGTGTGTCAGTATACACCAGGGTTCCAGACTAGCGATAGGGGCCCAGGGAGTGTGTCAGTATACACCAGGGTTCCAGACTAGGGATAGAGGCCCAGGGAGTGTGTCGGTATACACCAGGTTTCCAGACTGGGGAGAGAGGGCTGGGGAGTGTGTCAGTATACACCAGGGTTGCAGACTAGGGATAGAGGCCCAGGGAGTGTGTCAGAATATACCAGGGTTCCAGACTAGGGATAGAGGCCCAGGGAGTGTGTCAGAATATACCAGGGTTCCAGACTAGGGATAGGGGCCCAGGGAGTGTGTCAGTGTACACCAGGGTTACAGAGTAGCGATAGAGGCCCAGGGTGTGTGTCAGTATAAACCAGGGTTCCAGACTAGGGATAGGGGTCCAGGGAGTGTGTCAGGATACACCAGGGTTCCAGACTAGGGATAGGGGCCCAGGGAGTGTGTCAGTATACACCAGGGTTCCAGACTAGGGATAGAGGCCCAGGGAGTGTGTCAGTGTACACCAGGGTTCCAGACTAGGGATAAAGGCCAGGGTGTGTGTCAGTATACACCAGGGTTCCAGACTAGGGATAGAGGCCCAGTGAGTGTGTCTGTATCACTGGGGTTCCAGACTAGGGCTAGAGGCCCAGGGAGTGTGTCAGTATACACCAGGGTTCCAGACTAGGGATATGGGCCCAGGGAATGTGTCAGTATACACTGGGGTTCCAGACTAGGGATAGAGGCCCAGGGAGTGTGTCAGTATATACCAGGGTTCCAGACTAGGGAGAGAGGTCTGGGGAGTGTGTCAGTAAACACCAGGGTTCCAGATTAGGAATAGGGTCCCAGGGAGTATGCCAGTACACACTAGGATTTCCTTCTAGACTAGTGATAGGGGCCCAGGGAGTGTGTCAGTATACACCAGGTTTGCAGACTAGGGAGAGAGGTCTGGGGAGAGTGTCAGTATACACCAGGGTTCCACATTGGGGATACAGGCCCAGGGAGTGTGTCAGTATACACCGGGGTTTCAGATTAGGGATAGGGGCCCAAGGAGTGTGTCAGTATACACCGGGGTTTCAGATTAAGGATAGGGGCCCAGGGAGTGTGTCAGTATACACCAGGTTTGCAGACTAGGGAGGGAGGTCTCGGGAGAGTGTCAGTGTACACCAGGGTTCCAGACTAGAGATAGGGGCCCAGGGATTGTGTCAGTATACATCAGGGTTCCAGAGTAGGGAGAGAGGCCCAGGGAGTTTGTCAGTATACACCAGGGTTCCAGACTAGGGATAGAGGCCCAGGGAGTGTGTCAGTATCACCGGGGTTCCAGATTAGGGATAGGGGCCCAGGGAGCGTGTCAGTATACACCAGGTTTGCAGACTAGGGAGAGAGGTCTCGGGAGAGTGTCAGTGTACACCAGGGTTCCAGACTAGAGATAGGGGCCCAGGGATTGTGTCAGTATACATCAGGGTTCCAGACTAGGGAGAGAGGTCTGGGGAGTGTGTCAGTATACACCGGGGTTTCAGACTAGGGATAGGGGCCCAGGGAGTGTGTCAGTATACACCAGGGTTCCAGATTCGGGAGAGAGGTCTCGGGAGAGTGTGAGTATACACCAGGGTTCCAGACTAGGGAGAGAGTTCTGGGGAGTGTGTCAGTATACAGCAGGGTTCCAGACTTGGAATTGGGGCCCAGGGAGCATGTCAGTATACACCAGGTTTGCAGACTAGGGAGAGAGGTCTGGGGAGAGTGTCAGTGTACACCAGGGTTCTGGACTAGTGACAGGGGCGCAGGGAGTGTGTCAGTATACACCAGGGTTCCAGACTAGGGATAGAGGCCCAGGGAGTGTGTCAGTATCACCGGGGTTCCAGACTAGAGATAGAGGCCCAGGGAGTGTGTCAGTCTACCCCATTGTTCCAGAATAAGGATAGAGGCCCAGGGAGTGTGTCAGTATACACCGGGGTTTCAGATTAGGGATAGAGGCCCAGGGAGTGTTTCAGTACACACCAGGGTTCCAGACTAGGGATAGAGGCCCAGGGAGTGTGTCAGTATACACTGGCATTCCAGACCTGGAAAGGGGCCCAGGGAGTGTTTCACTATACACCAGGTTTCCAGACTAGGAATACGGGCCCAGGGAGTGTGTCAGTATACACTGGGGTTCCAGACTAGGGATAGAGGCCCAGGGAGTGTGTCAGTATACACCGGGGTTCCAGACGATTGATAGAGGCCCAGGGAGTGTGTCAGTATACACCGGGGTTCCAGACTAGGGATAGAGGCCTAGGGAGTGTGTCAGTATACACCAGGTTTGCAGACGAGGGAGAGAGGTCTGGGGAGAGTGTCAGTGTACACCAGGGTTCCAGACTAGGGATAGGGGCCCAGGGATTGTGTCAGTATACACCAGGGTTCCAGACTAGGGAGAGAGGTCTGGGGAGTGTGTCAGTAAACACCAGGGTTCCAGACTAGGAATACGGGCTTTGGGAGTGTGTCAGTATACACCATTGTTCCAGAATAAGGATAGAGGCCCAGGGAGTGTGTCAGTATACACCAGGGTTCCAGATTAGGGATAGGGGCCCAGGGAGTGTGTCAGTATACACCAGGTTTCCAGACTAGGGAGAGAGGTCTGGGGAGAGGGTCAGTATACACCAGGGTTCCAGACTAGGGATAGGGGCCCAGGGAGTGTGTGAGTACACACTGGGGTTCCAGACTAGGGATAGGGGCCCAGGGAGTGTGTGAGGATACACCAGGGATCCAGACTAGAGATAGAGGCCCAGGGAGTGTGTCAGTCTACCCCATTGTTCCAGAATAAGGATAGAGGCCCAGGGAGTGTGTCAGTATACACCGGGGTTTCAGATTAGGGATAGGGGCCAGGGAGTGTGTCAGTATACACCAGGGTTCCAGACCTGGAAAGGGGCCCAGGGAGTGTTTCAGTATACACCAGGGTTCCAGACTAGGAATACGGGCCCAGGGAGTGTGTCAATATACAGCGGGGTTCCAGACTAGGGATCGAGGCCCAGGGAGTGTGTCAGTATGCACAAGGGTTCCAGACTAGGGATATAGGCCCAGGGAGTGTGATGGTATACACCAGGGTTCCAGACTAGCGATAGGCGCCCAGGGAGTGTGTCAGTATACACCAGGGTTCCAGACTAGGGAGAGAGGTCTGGGGAGTGTGTCAGTATACACCAGGGTTCCAGACTAGGGAGAGAGGTCTGGGGAGTGTGTCAGTATACAGCAGGGTTCCAGACTAGGAATACGGGCTTAGGGTTTGTGTCAGTATACACCATTGTTCCAGAATAAGGATAGAGGCCCAGGGAGTGTGTCAGTATACACCGGGGTTTCAGATTAGGGATAGGGGCCCAGGGAGTGTGTCAGTATACACCAGGTTTGCAGACTAGGGAGAGAGGTCTCGGGAGAGTGTCAGTATACACCAGGGTTCCAGACTAGGGATAGAGGCCCAGAGAGTGTGTCAGTATACACCAGGGTTCCAGACTAGCGATAGGGGCCCAGGGAGTGTGTCAGTATACACCAGGGTTCCAGACTAGGGATAGAGGCCCAGGGAGTGTGTCGGTATACACCAGGTTTCCAGACTGGGGAGAGAGGGCTGGGGAGTGTGTCAGTATACACCAGGGTTGCAGACTAGGGATAGAGGCCCAGGGAGTGTGTCAGAATATACCAGGGTTCCAGACTAGGGATAGAGGCCCAGGGAGTGTGTCAGAATATACCAGGGTTCCAGACTAGGGATAGGGGCCCAGGGAGTGTGTCAGTGTACACCAGGGTTACAGAGTAGCGATAGAGGCCCAGGGTGTGTGTCAGTATAAACCAGGGTTCCAGACTAGGGATAGGGGTCCAGGGAGTGTGTCAGGATACACCAGGGTTCCAGACTAGGGATAGGGGCCCAGGGAGTGTGTCAGTATACACCAGGGTTCCAGACTAGGGATAGAGGCCCAGGGAGTGTGTCAGTGTACACCAGGGTTCCAGACTAGGGATAAAGGCCAGGGTGTGTGTCAGTATACACCAGGGTTCCAGACTAGGGATAGAGGCCCAGTGAGTGTGTCTGTATCACTGGGGTTCCAGACTAGGGCTAGAGGCCCAGGGAGTGTGTCAGTATACACCAGGGTTCCAGACTAGGGATATGGGCCCAGGGAATGTGTCAGTATACACTGGGGTTCCAGACTAGGGATAGAGGCCCAGGGAGTGTGTCAGTATATACCAGGGTTCCAGACTAGGGAGAGAGGTCTGGGGAGTGTGTCAGTAAACACCAGGGTTCCAGATTAGGAATAGGGTCCCAGGGAGTATGCCAGTACACACTAGGATTTCCTTCTAGACTAGTGATAGGGGCCCAGGGAGTGTGTCAGTATACACCAGGTTTGCAGACTAGGGAGAGAGGTCTGGGGAGAGTGTCAGTATACACCAGGGTTCCACATTGGGGATACAGGCCCAGGGAGTGTGTCAGTATACACCGGGGTTTCAGATTAGGGATAGGGGCCCAAGGAGTGTGTCAGTATACACCGGGGTTTCAGATTAAGGATAGGGGCCCAGGGAGTGTGTCAGTATACACCAGGTTTGCAGACTAGGGAGGGAGGTCTCGGGAGAGTGTCAGTGTACACCAGGGTTCCAGACTAGAGATAGGGGCCCAGGGATTGTGTCAGTATACATCAGGGTTCCAGAGTAGGGAGAGAGGCCCAGGGAGTTTGTCAGTATACACCAGGGTTCCAGACTAGGGATAGAGGCCCAGGGAGTGTGTCAGTATCACCGGGGTTCCAGATTAGGGATAGGGGCCCAGGGAGCGTGTCAGTATACACCAGGTTTGCAGACTAGGGAGAGAGGTCTCGGGAGAGTGTCAGTGTACACCAGGGTTCCAGACTAGAGATAGGGGCCCAGGGATTGTGTCAGTATACATCAGGGTTCCAGACTAGGGAGAGAGGTCTGGGGAGTGTGTCAGTATACACCGGGGTTTCAGACTAGGGATAGGGGCCCAGGGAGTGTGTCAGTATACACCAGGGTTCCAGATTCGGGAGAGAGGTCTCGGGAGAGTGTGAGTATACACCAGGGTTCCAGACTAGGGAGAGAGTTCTGGGGAGTGTGTCAGTATACAGCAGGGTTCCAGACTTGGAATTGGGGCCCAGGGAGCATGTCAGTATACACCAGGTTTGCAGACTAGGGAGAGAGGTCTGGGGAGAGTGTCAGTGTACACCAGGGTTCTGGACTAGTGACAGGGGCGCAGGGAGTGTGTCAGTATACACCAGGGTTCCAGACTAGGGATAGAGGCCCAGGGAGTGTGTCAGTCTACCCCATTGTTCCAGAATAAGGATAGAGGCCCAGGGAGTGTGTCAGTATACACCGGGTTTTCAGATTAGGGATAGAGGCCCAGGGAGTGTTTCAGTATACACCAGGGTTCCAGACTAGGGATAGAGGCCCAGGGAGTGTGTCAGTATACACTGGCATTCCAGACCTGGAAAGGGGCCCAGGGAGTGTTTCACTATACACCAGGGTTCCAGACTAGGAATACGGGCCCAGGGAGTGTGTCAGTATACACTGGGGTTCCAGACTAGGGATAGAGGCCCAGGGAGTGTGTCAGTATACACCGGGGTTCCAGACGATTGATAGAGGCCCAGGGAGTGTGTCAGTATACACCGGTGTTCCAGACTAGGGATAGAGGCCTAGGGAGTGTGTCAGTATACACCAGGTTTGCAGACGAGGGAGAGAGGTCTGGGGAGAGTGTCAGTGTACACCAGGGTTCCAGACTAGGGATAGGGGCCCAGGGATTGTGTCAGTATACACCAGGGTTCCAGACTAGGGAGAGAGGTCTGGGGAGTGTGTCAGTATACAGCAGGGTTCCAGACTAGGAATACGGGCTTTGGGAGTGTGTCAGTATACACCATTGTTCCAGAATAAGGATAGAGGCCCAGGGAGTGTGTCAGTATACACCAGGGTTCCAGATTAGGGATAGGGGCCCAGGGAGTGTGTCAGTATACACCAGGTTTCCAGACTAGGGAGAGAGGTCTGGGGAGAGGGTCAGTATACACCAGGGTTCCAGACTAGGGATAGGGGCCCAGGGAGTGTGTGAGTACACACTGGGGTTCCAGACTAGGGATAGGGGCCCAGGGAGTGTGTGAGGATACACCAGGGATCCAGACTAGAGATAGAGGCCCAGGGAGTGTGTCAGTCTACCCCATTGTTCCAGAATAAGGATAGAGGCCCAGGGAGTGTGTCAGTATACACCGGGGTTTCAGATTAGGGATAGGGGCCAGGGAGTGTGTCAGTATACACCAGGGTTCCAGACCTGGAAAGGGGCCCAGGGAGTGTTTCAGTATACACCAGGGTTCCAGACTAGGAATACGGGCCCAGGGAGTGTGTCAATATACAGCGGGGTTCCAGACTAGGGATCGAGGCCCAGGGAGTGTGTCAGTATGCACAAGGGTTCCAGACTAGGGATATAGGCCCAGGGAGTGTGATGGTATACACCAGGGTTCCAGACTAGCGATAGGCGCCCAGGGAGTGTGTCAGTATACACCAGGGTTCCAGACTAGGGAGAGAGGTCTGGGGAGTGTGTCAGTATACACCAGGGTTCCAGACTAGGGAGAGAGGTCTGGGGAGTGTGTCAGTATACAGCAGGGTTCCAGACTAGGAATACGGGCTTAGGGTTTGTGTCAGTATACACCATTGTTCCAGAATAAGGATAGAGGCCCAGGGAGTGTGTCAGTATACACCGGGGTTTCAGATTAGGGATAGGGGCCCAGGGAGTGTGTCAGTATACACCAGGTTTGCAGACTAGGGAGAGAGGTCTCGGGAGAGTGTCAGTATACACCAGGGTTCCAGACTAGGGATAGAGGCCCAGAGAGTGTGTCAGTATACACCAGGGTTCCAGACTAGCGATAGGGGCCCAGGGAGTGTGTCAGTATACACCAGGGTTCCAGACTAGGGATAGAGGCCCAGGGAGTGTGTCGGTATACACCAGGTTTCCAGACTGGGGAGAGAGGGCTGGGGAGTGTGTCAGTATACACCAGGGTTGCAGACTAGGGATAGAGGCCCAGGGAGTGTGTCAGAATATACCAGGGTTCCAGACTAGGGATAGAGGCCCAGGGAGTGTGTCAGAATATACCAGGGTTCCAGACTAGGGATAGGGGCCCAGGGAGTGTGTCAGTGTACACCAGGGTTACAGAGTAGCGATAGAGGCCCAGGGTGTGTGTCAGTATAAACCAGGGTTCCAGACTAGGGATAGGGGTCCAGGGAGTGTGTCAGGATACACCAGTGTTTCAGATTAGGTATAGAGGCACAGGGAGTGTGTCTGTATCACCGGGGTTCCAGACTAGGGATAGAGGCCCAGAGAGTGTGTCAGTATACACCATCGTTCCGGAATAGGGATAGGAGCCCAGGGAGTGTGTCAGAATACACTAGGTTTGCAGACTGGGGAGAGAGGGCTGGGGAGTGTGTCAGTATACACCAGGGTTCCAGACTAGGGATAGGGGCCCAGGGAGTGCTTCAGTATACACCAGGGTTCCAGTCTAGGGATAGAGACCGAGGGAATGTGTCAGTATATACCAGGGTTCCAGACTCGGGAGAGAGGTCTGGGGAGTGTGTCAGTAAACACCAGGGTTCCAGATTAGGAATGGGGTCCCAGGGAGTATGCCAGTACACACTAGGATTCCCTTCTAGACTAGTGATAGGGGCCCAGGGAGTGTGTCAGTATATACCAGGTTTGCAGACTAGGGAGAGAGGTGTGGGGAGAGTGTCAGTATACACCAGGGTTCCACATTGGGGATACAGGCCCAGGGAGTGTGTCAGTATACACCGGGGTTTCAGATTAGGGATAGGGGCCCAAGGAGTGTGTCAGTATACACCGGGGTTTCAGATTAAGGATAGGGGCCCAGGGAGCGTGTCAGTATACACCAGGTTTGCAGACTAGGGAGAGAGGTCTCGGGAGAGTGTCAGTGTACACCAGGGTTCCAGACTAGAGACAGGGGCCCAGGGATTGTGTCAGTATACATCAGGGTTCCAGAGTAGGGAGAGAGGCCCAGGGAGTTTGTCAGTATACACCAGGGTTCCAGACTAGGGATAGAGGCCCAGGGAGTGTGTCAGTATACACTGGGGTTCCAGACTTGGAATAGAGGCCCAGGGAGTGTGTCAGTATACACCAGGGTTCCAGACTAGGGTCAGGGGCCCAGGGAGTGTGTAAATATACAGCGGGGTTCCAGACTAGGGATAGAGGCCCAGGGAGTGTGTCAATATACACTGGGGTTCCAGACTAGGGATAGAGGCCTAGGGAGTGTGTCAGTATACACCGGGGTTCCAGACGATTGATAGAGGCCCAGGGAGTGTGTCAGTATACACCGGGGTTCCAGACTAGGGATAGAGGCCTTGGGAGTGTGTCAGTATACACCAGAGTTCCAGACTAGGGATAGAGGCCCAGGGAGTGTGATGGTATACACCAGGGTTCCAGACTTGGGATAGGGGCCCAGGGAGTGTGTCAGTATACACCAGGTTTGCAGACGAGGGAGTGAGGTCTGGGGAGAGTGTCAGTGTACACCAGGGTTCCAGACTAGTGATAGGGGCCCAGGGATTGTGTCAGTATACACCAGGGTTCCAGACTAGGGAGAGAGGTCTGGGGAGTGTGTCAGTATACAGCAGGGTTCCAGACTAGGAATACGGCCTTAGGGAGTGTGTCAGTATACACCATTGTTCCAGAATAAGGATAGAGGCCCAGGGAGTGTGTCAGTATACACCAGGGTTCCAGATTAGGGATAGGGGCCCAGGGAGTGTGTCAGTATACACCAGGTTTCCAGACTAGGGAGACAGGTCTGGGGAGAGTGTCAGTATACACCAGGGTTCCAGACTAGGGATAGGGGCCCAGGGAGTGTGGCAATATACACCGGGTTTTCAGATTAGGGATAGGGGCCCAGGGAGTGTGTTAGTGTTCACCAGGTTTCCAGACTAGGGAGAGAGGTCTGGGGAGAGGGTCAGTATACACCAGGGTTCCAGACTAGAGATAGAGGCCCAGGGAGTGTGTCAGTCTACCCCATTGTTCCAGAATAAGGATAGAGGCCCAGGGAGTGTGTCAGTATACACCGGGTTTTCAGATTAGGGATAGGGGCCCAGGGAGTGTGTGAGTACACACTAGGGTTCCAGACTAGGGATAGGGGCCCAGGGAGTGTGTGAGGATACACCAGGGATCCAGACTAGAGATAGAGGCCCAGGGAGTGTGTCAGTCTACCCCATTGTTCCAGAATAAGGATAGAGGCCCAGGGAGTGTGTCAGTATACACCGGGGTTTCAGATTAGGGATAGGGGCCAGGGAGTGTGTCAGTATACACCAGGGTTCCAGACCTGGAAAGGGGCCCAGGGAGTGTGTCAGTATACACCAGGGTTCCAGACTAGGGATATAGGCCCAGGGAGTGTGATGGTATACACCAGGGTTCCAGACTAGCGATAGGCGCCCAGGGAGTGTGTCAGTATACACCAGGTTTGCAGACCAGGGAGAGAGGTCTGGGGAGAGTGTCAGTATACACCAGGGTTCCAGACTAGGGAGAGAGGTCTGGGGAGTGTGTCAGTATACAGCAGGGTTCCAGACTAGGAATACGGGCTTAGGGAGTGTGTCAGTATACACCATTGTTCCAGAATAAGGATAGAGGCCCAGGGAGTGTGTCAGTATACACCGGGGTTTCAGATTAGGGATAGGGGCCCATGGAGTGTGTCAGTATACACCAGGTTTGCAGACTAGGGAGAGAGGTCTCGGGAGAGTGTCAGTATACACCAGGGTTCCAGACTAGGGATAGAGGCCCAGAGAGTGTGTCAGTATACACCAGGGTTCCAGACTAGCGATAGGGGCCCAGGGAGTGTGTCAGTATACACCAGGTTTCCAGACTGGGGAGAGAGGGCTGGGGAGTGTGTCAGTGTACACCAGGGTTACAGAGTAGCGATAGAGGCCCAGGGTGTCTGTCAGTATAAACCAGGGTTCCAGACTAGGGATAGGGGCCCAGGGAGTGTGTCAGGATACACCAGTGTTTCAGATTAGGTATAGAGGCACAGGGAGTGTGTCAGTATACACCAGGGTTCCAGACTAGGCATAGAGGCCCAGAGAGTGTGTCAGTATACACCATCGTTCCGGAATAGGGATAGGAGCCCAGGGAGTGTGTCAGAATACACTAGGTTTGCAGACTAGGGAGAGAGGGCTGGGGAGTGTGTCAGTATACACCAGGGTTCCAGACTAGGGATAGGGGCCCAGGGAGTGCTTCAGTATACACCAGGGTTCCAGACTAGGGATAGAGACCGAGGGAGTGTGTCAGTATACACCAGGGTTCCAGACTAGGGATAGAGGCCCAGGGAGTGTGTCAGTATACATCAGTGTTCCAGACTAGGGATAGAGACCGAGGGAGTGTGTCAGTATATACCAGGGTTCCAGACCAGGGAGAGAGGTCTGGGGAGTGTGTCAGTAAACACCAGGGTTCCAGATTAGGAATAGGGTCCCAGGGAGTATGCCAGTACACACTAGGATTTCCTTCTAGACTAGTGATAGGGGCCCAGGGAGTGTGTCAGTATACACCAGGTTTGCAGACTAGGGAGAGAGGTCTGGGGAGAGTGTCAGTATACACCAGGGTTCCACATTGGGGATACAGGCCCAGGGAGTGTGTCAGTATACACCGGGGTTTCAGATTAGGGATAGGGGCCCAAGGAGTGTGTCAGTATACACCGGGGTTTCAGATTAAGGATAGGGGCCCAGGGAGTGTGTCAGTACACACCAGGTTTGCAGACTAGGGAGGGAGGTCTCGGGAGAGTGTCAGTGTACACCAGGGTTCCAGACTAGAGATAGGGGCCCAGGGATTGTGTCAGTATACATCAGGGTTCCAGAGTAGGGAGAGAGGCCCAGGGAGTTTGTCAGTATACACCAGGGTTCCAGACTAGGGATAGAGGCCCAGGGAGTGTGTCAGTATCACCGGGGTTCCAGACTAGGGATAGAGGCCCAGGGAGTTTGTCAGTATACACCAGGGTTGCAGACTAGGGTCAGGGGCCCAGGGAGTGTGTTAGTATACACGGAGGTTCCAGACTATGAATAGGGGCCCAAGGGTGTGTGTCAGTATACACCGGTGTTCCAGACTAGGAATAGGGGCCCAGGGAGTTTGTCAGTATACACCAGCGTTCCAGACTAGGGATAGAGGCCCAGGAAGTGTGTCAGTATACACTGGCATTCCAGACTAGGGATAGAGGCCCAGGGAGTGTGTCAGTATACACCAGGGTTCCAGACTCGTGATATGGGCCCAGGGAATGTGTCAGTATACACCGGGGTTCCAGACTAGGGATAGAGGCCCAGAGTGTGTGTCAGTATACACCAGGGTTCCAGACTATGAATACGGGCCCAGTGAGTGTGTGAGTACACACTAGGGTTCCAGACTAGGGATAGGGGCCCAGGGAGTGTGTCAGGATACACCAGGGATCCAGACTAGAGATAGAGGCCCAGGGAGTGTGTCAGTATACACTGGCATTCCAGACCTGGAAAGGGGCCCAGGGAGTGTTTCAGTATACACTAGGGTTCCAGACTAGGAATACGGGCTCAGGGAGTGTGTCAGTATACACTGGGGTTCCAGACTAGGGATAGAGGATAGAGGCCCAGGGAGTGTGTAAATATACAGCGGGGTTCCAGACTAGGGATAGAGGCCCAGGGAGTGTGTCAATATACACTGGGGTTCCAGACTAGGGATAGAGGCCCAGGGAGTGTGTCAGTATACACCGGGGTTCCAGACTAGGGATAGAGGCCCAGGGAGTGTGTCAGTATACACCGGGGTTCCAGACTAGGGATATAGTCCCAGGGAGTGTGATGGTATACACCAGGGTTCCAGACTAGGGATAGGGGCCCAGGGAGTGTGTCAGTATACACCAGGTTTGCAGACTAGGGAGAGAGGTCTGGGGAGAGTGTCAGTATACACTGGGGTTCCAGACTAGGGATAGAAGCCCAGGGAGTGTGTCAGTATACACTAGGGCTCCAGACTAGGGATTGAGGCCCAGGGAGTGTGTCAGTATACACCGGGGTTCCAGACTAGGGATAGGGGCCCAGGGAGTGTGTCAGTATACAGCAGGGTTCCAGACTAGGGATAGAGGCCCAGGAAGTGTGTCAGTATACACTGGCATTTCAGACTAGGGATAGGGGCCCAGGGAGTGTGTCAGTATACACCAGGGTTCCAGACTAGGGCTAGAGGCCCAGGGAGTGTGTCAGTATACACCAGGGTTCCAGACTAGGGATATGGGCCCAGGGAATGTGTCAGTATACACTGGCATTTCAGACTAGGGATAGAGGCCCAGGGAATGTGTCAGTATACACCAGGGTTCCAGACTAGGGATAGAGGCCCAGAGTGTGTGTCAGTATACACCAGGGTTCCAGACTAGGGAGAGAGGTCTGGGGAGTGTGTCAGTATACAACAGGATTCCAGACTAGGGATAGGGGTCCAGGGAGTGTGTCAGTATACACTGGCATTCCAGACTAGGAATAGGGGCCCAAGGAGTATGTCAGTACACACTAGGGTTCCCTTCCAGACTAGGGAAGGGGCCCAGGGAGTGTGTCAGTATACACTGGCATTCCAGACTAGGGATAGGGGCCGAGGGAGTGTGTCAGTATACACAGGGTTTCCAGACTAGGGAGAGAGGTCTGGGGAGTGTGTCAGTATACACCAGGGTTCCAGACTAGGAATACGGGCCCAGGGAGTGTGTCAATATACAGCGGGGTTCCAGACTAGGGATCGAGGCCCAGGGAGTGTGTCAGTATACACCGGGGTTCCAGACTAGGGATAGAGGCCTAGTGAGTGTGTCAGTATACACCAGGGTTCCAGACTAGGGATATAGGCCCAGGGAGTGTGATGGTATACACCAGGGTTCCAGACTAGCGATAGGGGCCCAGGGAGTGTGTCAGTATACACCAGGGTTCCAGACTAGGGAGAGAGGTCTGGGGAGAGTGTCAGTATACACCAGGGTTCCAGACTAGGGAGAGAGGTCTGGGGAGTGTGTCAGTATACAGCAGGGTTCCAGACTAGGAATATGGGCTTAGGGAGTGTGTCAGTATACACCATTGTTCCAGAATAAGGATAGAGGCCCAGGGAGTGTGTCAGTATACACCAGGGTTTCAGATTAGGGATAGGGGCCCATGGAGTGTGTCAGTATACACCAGGTTTGCAGACTAGGGAGAGAGGTCTCGGGAGAGTGTCAGTATACACCAGGGTTCCAGACTAGGGATAGAGGCCCAGAGAGTGTGTCAGTATACACCAGGGTTCCAGACTAGCGATAGGGGCCCAGGGAGTGTGTCAGTATACACCAGGGTTCCAGACTAGGGATAGAGGCCCAGGGAGTGTGTCAGTATACACCAGGTTTCCAGACTGGGGAGAGAGGGCTGGGGAGTGTGTCAGTATACACCAGCGTTCCAGACTTGGGATAGAGGCCCAGGGAGTTTGTCAGTATACACCAGGTTTCCAGACTAGGGATAGAGGCCCAGGGAGTGTGTCAGAATATACCAGGGTTCCAGACTAGGGATAGAGGCCCAGGGAGTGTGTCAGAATATACCAGGGTTCCAGACTAGGGATAGGGGCCCAGGGAGTGTGTCAGGATACACCAGTGTTTCAGATTAGGTATAGAGGCACAGGGAGTGTGTCAGTATACACCATCGTTCCGGAATAGGGATAGGAGCCCAGGGAGTGTGTCAGAATACACCAGGGTTCCAGACTAGGGATAGAGGCCCAGGGAGTGTGTCAGTATCACCGGGGTTCCAGACTAGGGATAGGGGCCCAGGGAGTGTGTCAGTATATACCAGGGTTCCAGACTAGGGATAGAGACCGAGGGAGTGTGTCAGTATATACCAGGGTTCCAGACTAGGGAGAGAGGTCTGGGGAGTGTGTCAGTAAACACCAGGGTTCCAGATTAGGAATAGGGTCCCAGGGAGTATGCCAGTACACACTAGGATTTCCTTCTAGATTAGTGATAGGGGCCCAGGGTGTGTGTCAGTATACACCAGGGTTCCAGACTAGGGATAGAGGCCCAGTGAGTGTGTCTGTATCACTGGGGTTCCAGACTAGGGCTAGAGGCCCAGGGAGTGTGTCAGTATACACCAGGGTTCCAGACTAGGGATATGGGCCCAGGGAATGTGTCAGTATACACTGGGGTTCCAGACTAGGGATAGAGGCCCAGGGAGTGTGTCAGTATATACCAGGGTTCCAGACTAGGGAGAGAGGTCTGGGGAGTGTGTCAGTAAACACCAGGGTTCCAGATTAGGAATAGGGTCCCAGGGAGTATGCCAGTACACACTAGGATTTCCTTCTAGACTAGTGATAGGGGCCCAGGGAGTGTGTCAGTATACACCAGGTTTGCAGACTAGGGAGAGAGGTCTGGGGAGAGTGTCAGTATACACCAGGGTTCCACATTGGGGATACAGGCCCAGGGAGTGTGTCAGTATACACCGGGGTTTCAGATTAGGGATAGGGGCCCAAGGAGTGTGTCAGTATACACCGGGGTTTCAGATTAAGGATAGGGGCCCAGGGAGTGTGTCAGTATACACCAGGTTTGCAGACTAGGGAGGGAGGTCTCGGGAGAGTGTCAGTGTACACCAGGGTTCCAGACTAGAGATAGGGGCCCAGGGATTGTGTCAGTATACATCAGGGTTCCAGAGTAGGGAGAGAGGCCCAGGGAGTTTGTCAGTATACACCAGGGTTCCAGACTAGGGATAGAGGCCCAGGGAGTGTGTCAGTATCACCGGGGTTCCAGACTAGGGATAGAGGCCCAGGGAGTTTGTCAGTATACACCAGGGTTGCAGACTAGGGTCAGGGGCCCAGGGAGTGTGTTAGTATACACGGAGGTTCCAGACTATGAATAGGGGCCCAAGGGTGTGTGTCAGTATACACCGGTGTTCCAGACTAGGAATAGGGGCCCAGGGAGTTTGTCAGTATACACCAGCGTTCCAGACTGGGGATAGAGGCCCAGGAAGTGTGTCAGTATACACTGGCATTCCAGACTAGGGATAGAGGCCCAGGGAGTGTGTCAGTATACACCAGGGTTCCAGACTAGGGATATGGGCCCAGGGAATGTGTCAGTATACACCGGGGTTCCAGACTAGGGATAGAGGCCCAGAGTGTGTGTCAGTATACACCAGGGTTCCAGACTATGAATACGGGCCCAGTGAGTGTGTGAGTACACACTAGGGTTCCAGACTAGGGATAGGGGCCCAGGGAGTGTGTCAGGATACACCAGGGATCCAGACTAGAGATAGAGGCCCAGGGAGTGTGTCAGTATACACTGGCATTCCAGACCTGGAAAGGGGCCCAGGGAGTGTTTCAGTATACACTAGGGTTCCAGACTAGGAATACGGGCCCAGGGAGTGTGTCAGTATACACTGGGGTTCCAGACTAGGGATAGAGGATAGAGGCCCAGGGAGTGTGTAAATATACAGCGGGGTTCCAGACTAGGGATAGAGGCCCAGGGAGTGTGTCAATATACACTGGGGTTCCAGACTAGGGATAGAGGCCCAGGGAGTGTGTCAGTATACACCGGGGTTCCAGACTAGGGATAGAGGCCCAGGGAGTGTGTCAGTATACACCGGGGTTCCAGACTAGGGATATAGTCCCAGGGAGTGTGATGGTATACACCAGGGTTCCAGACTAGGGATAGGGGCCCAGGGAGTGTGTCAGTATACACCAGGTTTGCAGACTAGGGAGAGAGGTCTGGGGAGAGTGTCAGTATACACTGGGGTTCCAGACTAGGGATAGAAGCCCAGGGAGTGTGTCAGTATACACTAGGGCTCCAGACTAGGGATTGAGGCCCAGGGAGTGTGTCAGTATACACCGGGGTTCCAGACTAGGGATAGGGGCCCAGGGAGTGTGTCAGTATACACCGGGCTTCCAGACTAGGGAGAGAGGTCTGGGGAGTGTGTCAGTATACAACAGGATTCCAGACTAGGGATAGGGGCCCAGGGAGTGTGTCAGTATACACTGGCATTCCAGACTAGGAATAGGGGCCCAAGGAGTATGTCAGTACACACTAGGGTTCCCTTCCAGACTAGGGAAGAGGCCCAGGGAGTGTGTCAGTATACACTGGCATTCCAGACTAGGGATAGGGGCCGAGGGAGTGTGTCAGTATACACAGGGTTTCCAGACTAGGGATAGAGGTCTGGGAAGTGTGTCAGTGTACACCAGGGTTCCAGACTAGGGATACAGACCCAGGGAGTGTGTCAGTATACACCAGGGTTCCAGACTATGGAGAAAGGTCTGGGGAGTGTGTCAGTATACACCGGGGTTCCAGACTATGGAGAAAGGTCTGGGGAGTGTGTCAGTATACACCGGGGTTCCAGACTAGGGATAGAGGCCCTGGGAGTGTGTCAGTATACACCAGGTTTCCGGACTAGGTATAGGGGCCCAGGGAGTGTGTCAGTATACAGCAGGGTTCCAGACTAGGAATAGGGGCCCAGGGAGTGTGTCAGTATACACCGGGGTTCCAGACTAGGGAGAGAGGTCTGGGGAGTGTGTCAGTATACACCAGGTTTCCGGACTAGGTATAGGGGCCCAGGGAGTGTGTCAGTATACACCGGGGTTCCAGACTATGGAGAAAGGTCTGGGGAGTGTGTCAGTATACAACAGGATTCCAGACTAGGGATAGGGGCCCAGGGAGTGTGTCAGTATACACTGGCATTCCAGACTAGGAATAGGGGCCCAAGGAGTATGTCAGTACACACTAGGGTTCCCTTCCAGACTAGGGAAGAGGCCCAGGGAGTGTGTCAGTATACACTGGCATTCCAGACTAGGGATAGGGGCCGAGGGAGTGTGTCAGTATACACAGGGTTTCCAGACTAGGGATAGAGGTCTGGGAAGTGTGTCAGTGTACACCAGGGTTCCAGACTAGGGATACAGACCCAGGGAGTGTGTCAGTATACACCAGGGTTCCAGACTATGGAGAAAGGTCTGGGGAGTGTGTCAGTATACACCGGGGTTCCAGACTATGGAGAAAGGTCTGGGGAGTGTGTCAGTATACACCGGGGTTCCAGACTAGGGATAGAGGCCCTGGGAGTGTGTCAGTATACACCAGGTTTCCGGACTAGGTATAGGGGCCCAGGGAGTGTGTCAGTATACAGCAGGGTTCCAGACTAGGAATAGGGGCCCAGGGAGTGTGTCAGTATACACCGGGGTTCCAGACTAGGGAGAGAGGTCTGGGGAGTGTGTCAGTATACACCAGGTTTCCGGACTAGGTATAGGGGCCCAGGGAGTGTGTCAGTATACACCGGGGTTCCAGACTATGGAGAAAGGTCTGGGGAGTGTGTCAGTATACACCGGGGTTCCAGACTAGGTATAGGGGCCCAGGGAGTGTGTCAGTATACAGCAGGGTTCCAGACTAGGAATAGGGGCCCAGGGAGTGTGTCAGTACACACTAGGGTTTCCTTGCAGACTAGGAATAGGGGCCCAGGGAGTGTGTCAGTACACACTAGGGTTCCCTTCCAGACTAGGGATAGGGGCCCATGGAGTGTGTCAGTATACACTGGTGTTCCAGACGAGGGATAGGTTCCTGGGGAGTGTTTCAGTATACACACGGGTTCCAGATTAGGGTTAGGGATCCCAGACGATGTGTCAATATTTCCAGGTGATCCCAGGAAGTGTGTCTGTACTTGAAGGAGTTCCAGACAAGGTATATGGGCCCAGCGAGTGTGTTGGTATTTATACTGAGTCCCAGTCAGTATTTATGGTTGTTCCAGACTAGGTGCGGGGGTGCCAGGGAGGGTGTCAGAATACACAGGGGTTCAAGACTAGGAACAGGAGTCCCGAGTAGTGTGTCAGTATTTACAGAGGGTCCCAGGGTGTGTGTCAGTATCTACAGAGGGTCCCAGGGTGTGTGTCAGTATCTACAGAGGGTCCTAGTGAGTGTGTCAGTATCCACAGGTGGTCCAGATTAAGTACGGGAGTCCCAGACTGTGTGTGTGTATTTACAGGACTAAAGACCAAAAGAGATCCGAGCAGAATTAGGCCATTCAGCCCATCGAGTCTGCTCTGCCATTCCATCATGGCTGATCCTGGATTCCACTCAACCTCATACATCTGCCTTCTGCTTTGATGCGCTGACCAATCAGGAAACTATGAACTACCACTTTAAATATACCCATGGACTTGGATATAACATTCCACAGATTCACCACTCTCAGGCTAAAAAAAAATTCATCCTTACCTCTATTCTAAAAGGTCGCCCCTCAATTTTGAGGCTGTGCCCTTTAGTCTCAATACCCTCACCAGAGGAAACAGCCTCTCCACATCAACCCTAATCTAGTCCTTTCAACATTTGGTGGATTTCAATGAGATCCTCACGCATTCTTCTAAATTCCAGTGAGTACAGGCACAAAGCTGCCAAACCCTTGTTAACCCCTTCATTCCTGGAACCATCCTTGTGACCCTTCCCTGGACTCTCTCCATCCTTTCTGAGATAAGGGCCCAAGACTGTTGACAATACTCCAAGCGTGGCCTGACTAGTGTCTTATAAAACCTTTGCATTATCCCCTTGCTTTTATATTCTATTCCCTTTAAAATAAATGCCAACATTGCGTTTCCCTTTTTACCACAGACTCAACCTGTGAATTAATCTTCTTAGAGAATTGAGCAAGGACTCCAAAGTCCCTCTGCATCTCCGATGTTTGAACCTTCTCCCCATTTAGATAATAGTCTGCCCTATTGTTCCTTTTACCAAAATGCATTGTCGTACATTTCCCAACACTGTATTCCATCTGCCTCTTTTTTGCCTGTTCTTCCAATTTGTCTTAGTCCTGTTGCAGTCGCATTGCTTCCTCATCATTTCCTACCCCTCCACCTATCTTCGTATCATCTACAAACTTTGCCACAAAGCCATCAATTCCATTGTCCAAATCATTGACAAATAATGTGAAAAGTAGTGGTCCCAATACTGACCCCTGAGGAACACCACTTGTCACCAGCAGCCTACTAGAAAAGGCCCCTTTATTCCCACTCGCTGCCTCCTGCCTGTCAGCCATTCCTCTGTCCATGCCAGTATCTTTCCTGTAACGCCATGGGATTTTATCTTGTTAAGCAGCCTCATGTGTGGCACCTTATCAAACACCTTCTGAAAATCCAAGTAAATGACATCCACTGCCTCGCCTTTGTCCACCATGCTTGTTACTTCTTTGAAGAACTCTAACAGATTTGTCAGGCAAGATTTCCCCTCACAGAAACCATGCTGACTTTGACTTACGTTATCATTAGTCCTCAATTACCTCGAAACCTCATCCTTATTAATGGACTCCAACACTTTCCCAACCACTGAGGTTGGGCTAACTGGCCGATAGTGTCCTTTCTTTTGCCTTCCTCCCTCCTTAAAGAGTGAAGTGACATGGTCTTCGGGGACCATGTCAGAATCAAGTGATTCTTGAAAGATCATGACCAATGCATCTGTTATCTCTTCAGCAACCTCTCCCAGGACTCTGGGATGTTGTCCATCTGGTCCAGGTGACCTGTTCACCTTAAGACCTTTCAGTTTGCCGAGCACTTTTTCCAATGGCACTCACTCCTGCTCACAGACCTCTGGCACACTGCCAGTGTCTTCCACGGTGAAGACAGATTCAAAGTATCCATTAAGTTCATTTGCCATTACTTTGCCCCATTACTACCTCACCAGCATCATTTTCCAGTGGTCCAGTATCAACTATCACCTCCCTTTTATTCTTTATGAAACAAAAAAACTTTTAGTATCCTGCTTAACACCCAGAAGACCAAGGAGATCATTGTGGACTTCAGGCATGCTAGGAGCCACACTCACGTCCCCATCTACATCAATGGAACTGTAGTGGAGCGTGTATCATGCTTCAGATTCCTTGGTGTCCATATTTCCGAGGATCTCACCTGGTCCCTGAACTCCTCCATCCTGATCAAAAAGGTGCAACAGCACCTTTATTTCCTGCAGAACATGAAGAAAGCTCATCTCTGTCCCAGGATACTGACGGACTTTTACCGCTGTACCATTGAGAGCATACTCACCAACTGCATCTCAGTGCGGTATGGCAATTGTCCCGTATCGGACCACAAAGCACTCCAGCGTGTGGTGAAAACTGCCCAGTGGATTATCGGCACCCAATTGCCCACCATTGAGAACACCTACCATAACCACTGCCTGGGCAGAGCGAAAAACATTATCAAGGATGCATCTCACCCTAACTATGGACTTTTTACTCTCCTCCCATCCAGTAGGCGCTACAGGAGCCTCCACTCCCACACCAGCAGACACAGGAAGAGCTTCTTCCCTGAGGGTGTGACCCTGCTGAACCTCTCATCACAGTGCTAAGCAGTATTGCACCCATATTGTACCGTCTCAGTACTTTTATATTTGTGTGCTGTAGCACTTTTTTTATTCGCAGAATCTTTGGATTTCTGGTCAGATGCTAAATGCATTTTATTGACTTTGTATCTGTACTCGGCACAATGACAATAAAGTTGAATCTAATCTATATTATTGGCTAGTTTTTCCATCATATTTCATCTTTTCCCTACTTATATCTTTTTTAGTTGCCTTTTGTTGAATTGTAAAAACTTCTTAATTATCCAACTTCCCACTCACTTTTGCTACCTTATATGCCCTTTCCTTGGCTTTTATGCAGTCCTTAACTTCCTTTGTCAGTCACAGTTGTCCATCCCTGCCATTTGAGAACAACTTCTTCAGTGGGACATATCTATCCCGCGCCTTGTGAACTATTCCCAGAAACTTCAGCCATCTCTGCTCTGCCGTCATCCCCACCAGTATCCTCCTCCAATCCACCTGAGCAAGCTCCTCTCTCATGCCTCTGTAATTCCCTTTATTCCATTGCAATACTAATACGTGTGAGTTATGCTTCTCCCTCTCAAATTGCAGTATGAATTTAATCATATTGTGATCACTGTCTCCTGGAGTTCCTTTACATTAAACTCCCTAATAAGATCTGGGTTATTACACAACACCCAATCTGAGATGGGCTTTCCCTGAGTAGGCTCAAGCACAAGCTGCTCTAAAAACCCATCTCATAGGCATTCAACAAATTCCCTCTCTTGCGATCCGACACCAACCTGATTTTCCCAATCCCCTTGTATATTGAAGTCCCCCATTACAATTGTGTCTTTACCTTATTACATGCCTTTTCCAGCTCCCTTTACAATCGCAAATTCACATCTAGACTACTATTTGGAAGCCTATATATGATCCCCATAATCGTTATTTTACTCTTCCAGTTTCTTAATTCCACCCACAAAGATTGAACATTCTCTGACCCTATGTCACCTCTTTCTAAAGATGTAAATCCATCTCTTACCAACAGAGCCACACCATCACCAATGCCTTCCTGCCTGTTAGTATACACAGACTTGGTATATATATCCCCGGGAGTGTGTCATTATTTAAAGGGGTCCCGGGGAGTGTGTCAGTGTTTACAGGGGGTCCCGGGGAGTGTGTCAGTATTTACAGGGGGTCTCGGGGAAAGTGTCAATATTTACAGGGGGTCCCGGGGAGTGTGTCAGTATTTACAGGGGGTCACAGGGAGTGTGTCATTATTTAAAGGGGTCCCGGGGAGTGTGTCAGTATTTACAGGGGGTCCCGGGGAGTGTGTCAGTGTTTACAGGGGGTCCCGGGGAGTGTGTCAGTATTTACAGGGGGTCCCGGGGAGTGAGTCAGTATTTACAGGGGGTCCCGGGGAGTGTGTCAGTATTTACAGGGGGTCCCGGGGAGTGTGTCAGTATTTACAGGGGGTCCCAGGGAGTGTGTCAGTATTTAGAGGGGGTCCCAGGGAGTGTGTCAGTATTTACAGGGGGTCCCGGGGAAAGTGTCAATATTTACAGGGGGTCCCGGGGAGTGTGTCAGTATTTACAGGGGGTCCTGGGGAGTGTGTCAGTATTTACAGGGGGTCACAGGGAGTGTGTCATTATTTAAAGGGGTCCCGGGGAGTGTGTCAGTATTTACAGGGGGTCCCGGGGAGTGTGTCAGTATTTACAGGGGGTCCCGGGGAGTGTGTCAGTATTTAGAGGGGGTCCCAGGGAGTGTGTCAGTATTTACAGGGGGTCCCGGGGAAAGTGTCAATATTTACAGGGGGTCCCGGGGAGTGTGTCAGTATTTACAGGGGGTCCTGGGGAGTGTGTCAGTATTTACAGGGGGTCACAGGGAGTGTGTCATTATTTAAAGGGGTCCCGGGGAGTGTGTCAGTATTTACAGGGGGTCACAGGGAGTGTGTTAGTATTTACAGGGGGTCCCGGGGAGTGTGTCAGTGTTTACAGGAGGTCTCGGGGAGTGTGTCAGTATTTACAGGGGGTCTTGGGGAAAGTGTCAGTATTTACAGGGTTCCCGGGGAGTTTGTCAGTATTTAGAGGGGGTCCCAGGGAGTGTGTCAGTATTTACAGGGGGTCCCGGGGAGTGAGTCAGTATTTACAGGGGGTCTCGGGGAGTGAGTCAGTATTTACAGGGGGTCTCGGGGAAAGTGTCAGTATTTACAGGGGGTCCCGGGGAGTGTGTCAGTATTTACAGGGGGTCACAGGGAGTGTGTCATTATTTAAAGGGGTCCCGGGGAGTGTGTCAGTATTTACAGGGGGTCCTGGGGAGTGTGTCAGTGTTTACAGGGGGTCGCGGGGAGTGTGTCAGTATTTACAGGGGGTCCCGGGGAGTGTGTCGGTATTTACAGGGGTCCTGGGGAGTGTGTCAGTGTTTACAGGGGGTCGCGGGGAGTGTTTCAGTATTTACAGGGGGTCCTGGGGAGTGTGTCAGTATTTACAGGGGGGTCTCAGGGAGTGTGTCAGTATTTACAGGGGGTCACAGGGAGTGTGTCATTATTTAAAGGGGTCCCGGGGAATGTGTCAGTATTTACAGGGTGTCCTGGGGAGTGTGTCTGTATTTACAAGGGGTCCTGGGGAGCGTGTCACTATTTGTGGGGGTCCTGGGGAGTGTGTCAGTATTTACAAGTGGTTTTGGGGAATGTGTGATTATTTACAAGGAGTCTCAGAGAGTGTGTCAGTATTTACAGGGGTCCCGAGGAGTGTATTTGTATTTACAGGTGGTCCCGTGGAGTTTGTCAGAATCTAGCGGGGTCCCGGCGAGTGTGTCAGTATTTACAGGGCATCCCAGGCAGTGTGTCAGTATTTACAGGGGGTCCCGGGGGGGAGTGTCAGTATTTACAGCAGGTCCCAGTGGATGTGTCACTGTTTACAGGGAGTTCTGGGGAGAGTGTCAGTGTTTACAGGGAGTTCTGGGGAGAGTGTCAGTAGTCACATGGGGTCCCAGAGTATGTGAATATTGACATCCGCCAGAGTTTACTTTGCTTCCAGCTGCCTTACCACAATCGGTCTGAGTGTGGCAGTGGTGAGCTGGCATTTGCTTGTCTGTCAACTGCACAGTCTGCATATTATTTGTTAATTGTTCAAATTAATATGTGAATGATTCCGCTGGTTAGATCACAAAGTTCAAATTAAGTTTATTCTTAATGTAAATATAATAATAACAAAAAAGTTATTAAAAGTACTTATTGATCCCAAGTGGGAAATTATTTAATTACAGCAGGAACATTTAAAAACATACTTAGCAATAATTTAAAAAAATATTAACCAAAAATTTACACAATAATTTCCCAATGTGAATAATAATATACAAAATAATAAAGCAGAGACTATTGTACTATGCTGTGTGTTCTGCCACACAGAGATGAACTGTTTATTACATTTGGCAGGAAAGATTTTCTGTAATGATCCTTGTGACAGCAGAGTTGAATGAGTCTGTTCGAAAGGGGGCTCTGCTGCTTATTCAGTAGGTCGTGGAGAGGATGTGCCAGGTTGTCCATAATGGATAACAGTGTGTATAGTGACCTTCTCTCCACCACTAACTCAAAAGAGTCCAGGTTGTAGCCAAGGACGTATCCAGCCTTTTTGATGAGTTTATTTTGCACTTTTTGCTTCACCAGCACAAATGCTACTCCCCCAACATAGAGCCGTAAAGAAGACTGCACTCGCTACATCAGACTGGGAGAAAATCTCCAGCATCCCGCTGCACACATTGAAGGATCTCATCTTCCTTAGAAAATAGAGTCTGCTCATCCCCTTCTACTAAACAGCCTTGGTGTTGGTGTTGGTTTTCCAGTCAAGTCTGTTGTCGAGGTGAACACCCAAGTATCTGTACTCCTCCACCACCACAACCGCTTCTCCCAGAATGTCACAGTCCTCATCCTCCTAAAATCAATCACTATCTCCCTGGTTTTGGCCACTTTCAGGAGCAGGTGATGCCTCCTGTACCACTCCACAAACTTGTCCACCAGTCCTCCGTACTCAACTCCACCCATCTCTGTTACACCCACCCACCGCAGAGTCTTCAGAGAACTTCTGTAAGTGACAAGACTCAGATTTGTACTGAAAGTCTGAGGTGTTCAGTGTGAACAGAAATGAAGACAGGACATTCCCTTGTGGGGCTCCAGTGTCACTCACCAGCACCTCAGACAGAGAACTACCCAGCCGCACAAACTGGGACCTATCTGTCGGGTAGTCAGTAATGCAGGAGACAGTGGATTTGTCTATGCCCATCCTTTGCAGCCTCTCACTCAGAAGTGGCTGGACTGTACTGAAGGCACTAGAGAAATCAAAAAATATCTTCATCTAGAATCCATGAAAAAGTATAGATACAAAGACTGACAAACAACCAATGTGCAAAACAAAACAAACTGTGGAGATACAAAAAACAATAATAAATAGTAAGTAAATAATACCGAGAAACTGAATTGTCGTGTCCCTTAAAGTGAGGCTATAGATCGTGGAATCAGTTCGGAGTTGAGGTGAGTGAAGTTATCCAGGCTGATTCAGGAGCCGGATGGTTGTCGGGTGATCTGTTCCTGAACCTGGTGGAGTGGGACCAGAGAGTTGGTAGCAGTGAGAGGAGATCGCAGCTACATGGTGGGGCTCCTGAGGATGGATGTTCAAAACTCAGCATATTGTATTTACAATGTATATCAATATATTGTGCTTGTATATTGTGCTCAATATATTGTACTTCCTTTAGAAAGTTCATCTCAAACAAATTCTCTCTGCTTCTGTTACACTGATGGATGTCAGGACCTCTCGAGGGAAACAGACAATTTTAAATGAAATTGAAATTAATCAATCATTGATAGCCTGGACGTGTGGAGCTGGCAATGAAGGAGAAGTGGGTGAGGGAGCTCTCACTGTGGGAGGGGCAGTGAGGGAGCTCTGTACAGTAGGAGGGGTGGTGAGGGAGCTCTGTATGATGGGAGGGGCAGTGAGGGAGTGCAGCATCAGGATTGGAAAGGAAGGGGGCAGAAGGCCTCGCCTGGTTTCACCTATCACCTGTACTCCTTCCCTCTCCCCTCATTTCCATTCTCTAGCTTCTGCCCCTTCCTTTCCAGTGCTGAAAAATGGTCTTGGCCAGGGACCCTCCATAGATGCAGGCTGCCCTCTGGTTGTGAGTGCTGTTCTGGATCTCCAGCCTCTGCTGAATCTCTTGTGTTTTTGCCACACGCTCTCCCTCCCTCCCTCTCCTGGCCCAGTCCAAAAACCATACAGCCTGCACCCTCCGCTCCCATGACCTGTGAACGAATGTGCTCACAGTGAATGGGTACACTGCAACACAGCCTACAGCAGGCTGACATGGCCTTGCAGACCGGGAGGGAATGGTCTGGTGGAATGCCCGAGGAGAAGTGTTGGGATTCTCAGCACAGAAGCAGGCCGCTTGTGTCAGCATGGTTTCCTGCCTTGTCCCATCCATCTGCACCTGATCCATATTCTCCTAAGCCCCTCCCACCCAGGTACCTCTCCTACCTTCTCTTAAATGTCACAATTGAAACCACTTCTCCGACTCCTGCTGGCAGCTCGTTCCACATTCTCATCACCCTCTAGGTGAAGAATTTTCCTGTCAGGTTCCCCTTAGACATTTCACCTTTCACCCTCAACCCCGACTTCTAATTCCAACCTGTCCGGAAAAAGCCTGCTTGGATTTACCCCCCTCAGAATTTTGTACACCTCTGTCAAACCTCCCCTCATCTTCTACACTCCCGAGAATGAAGTCCTAATCTATTCAACCTTCCCCTATAACTCAGGTCCTCAAGTCTCAGCAACATCCTTGTAAATTTTCTCCACACTCTTTCAATCTGATTGATACCTTTGCTCACCATACTCCAGATTCGACCTCACCAACATCTTATGCAACTTCAGCTTAACATCCCAACTCGTGTTGAAAGGTCTCAGCCCAAAACATTGACTGTTTATTCCCCTCCACAGATGCTGCCTGACCTGCTGAGTTCCTCTAGCACTTTGTGTGTGTTGCCTGTGCTCAACGCCCTCATTTACGAAGGCCAATGTGCCGAAAGCTCTCTTTACAACCCTATCTACTGACGATGACACCTTCTAGGAATTTTACAGTAAATCTTTATTCCCACTTCTCTTTATTCTACCACATTCCTCAGTGCCCTACCAAGCAAATCATGAGAACAAAGAAAGTCAATTATTGTGACTGTTCCTAAACTGTAGTGATTAGAATTGTGCCCATTGGTTTAAGAACTGTGTGTTTTATGTGTCACTTTCCTGATTTCCAAACACAACAGGGGATGGGGGGGGGCGGTGTAGGTTATATGAGGTGGTGATAAATAATGGCAAAGTTCATTTCTGGACTTCTGAAGGGAACAGAAGCCACAGAACACAATCTATCGGAATGTCACTTCATAACATATGAAGAGCTTTTGATGGCTCTCGGCCTGCACTCACTGGAGTTTCAAACAATGATCTAGGAAGGCTTAGATCAGGGGTTCCCTAACTTCTTTGGTGGCATAAACACAAGAGATTCAATGGACCAATGCCATTAAGCAAGAGGTCCATAGACCCCAGGTTGGGAACCCCTGGCCTAGATAAAGTGGTCATGGAGATGATGTTTCCTCTAGGACCAGAGAGAACAGCCTCAGAATAGAAGAACAGACAGCTGTGGGGCCAAGTCAATGGGTATATTTAAAGCGGAGGTTGATAGGTTCTTGATTAGTCAGGGCGTCAAAGGTTATGGGGAGAAGGCAGGAGAATGGGGTTGTGAGGGATAATGAATCAGCCATGATGGAACGGCAGAGCAGACTAGATGGGCTGAATGGCCTAATTCTCCTAGGTTTTATAATCTTATAAATTTCTCCACAACTCCAGGAAGATGTCCATTGGGAATGGAAGCCACTGGGATCATAATTCGAAGGAGTAAGTTTCTCTGTAGTGCCAGGAAGAAGCCCAGTTGTGCAGGGAAAGTGAATAGGCCGATCCAGAGCTTGGGCATTTGCAGACATTGCCATCTCTACACCTGGCCTCTGGGATACCGACAGTTAGATTCATACAATAGGTGATACACAGCAAAGTTGCAGGACTATAAACAGAGCTGGGAATCAAGAAGACTCACTCACAGAGAGGGGAGTTGTCTGTGTTGGTATCTGAGTCTGATACCAGCCCCTTCCCCCCGGTGCACTGTCACAATCCGAGTCTCTCACTCCGAGTCAGGGTAGTGGTGCTCGCCTCACACCAAACCTGGGGACAGAGGCTTGGCTCGATCGTATTGAGGGAGCACCCCACTGTGGGAGGGGCAGTGAGGAGGGAGCACCATGCTGTGGGAGGGGCAGTCAGGAGGGAGTGCTGCACTGTGGGAGGGGCAGTAAGGAGGGAGCACCACACTGTGGGAGGGAGCACTATGCTGTGGGAGGGGTGGAAAGGAGGGAGAGTCGTGCTTGGGGAGGGGCGGTGAGGAAGGAGAACAGTGCTGTGGGAGGGGTGGAAGGGAGGGAGCACCACACTGTGGGAGGGAGTGCCGTGTTGTGGGAGGAGGGATGGTGAGAAGGGTTCTCCATGCCGTGACAGGGGCAATGAGGGCGGACGATTACCCTGGTTGCCATCAGCAAGAAGGGACTCCGCCACCAGGGCCAGGAACAGTTATCACCCGACGCCATCGGGCTGCTGAACCAGAGTGGATAAATTCACTCACCACTACTCTGAACTGATCCCACAACCTATGAACTCCCTTTCACGGATTCTACAACCCATGCTCGCCGTCATATTTATTACTTATTTATCTGTTCTTATTTTGTGTTTGTTTTTGAATTTGCACAGTCTGTTGTCTTGTGCACCATGGTTGTTTGTCCGGCTTGTTGTGTGTGGTTTTTCATTGGTTCTTTCTGTTTGCTGTGAATGCCCCCAAGGAAATGAATCTCTGGGATGTACATGATGACATACAGTACAGTACTTTGATAATACATTTACTTTGACTTCGACTTCGGAGGAAGCAGCTCACTGTGGGAGGGGCGGTACTGAGTTGGGGTGTCACACTGTGGGGGGACGGTACTGAGGGAGCATCACATTGGGAGGGGCGGTACTGAGGGAGGGTCACACTGTGGGAGGGGTGGTACTGAGGGAGGGTCACACTGGGAGGTGGTATTGAGGGAGGGTCACACTGTGGGAGGGGCGGTACTGAGGGAGGGTCACACTGTGGGAGGGGTGGTACTGAGGGAGGGTCACACTGTGGGAGGGGTGGTACTGAGGGAGGGTCACACTGTGGGAGGGGTGGTACTGGAGGGTCACACTGTGGGAGGGGTGGTACTGAGGGAGGGTCACACTGTGGGAGGGGCGGTACTGAGGGAGAGTCACACTGTGGGAGGGGCGGTACTGAGGGAGGGTCACACTGTAGGAGGGGCGGTACTGAGGGAGAGTCTCACTGTGGGAGGTGGTATTGAGGGAGGGTCACACTGTGGGAGGGATGGTACTGAGGGAGGGTCACACTGTGGAGGGGCGGTACTGAGGGAGGGTCACACTGTGGAGGGGCGGTACTGAGGGAGGGTCACACTGTGGGAGGGGTGGTACTGAGGGAGGGTCACACTGTGGGAGGGGTGGTACTGAAGGAGGTCACACAGTGGTGGGAGGGGCGGTACTGAGGGAGAGTCTCACTGTGGGAGGGGCGGTACTGAGGGAGGGTCACACTGTAGGAGGGGCGGTACTGAGGGAGAGTCTCACTGTGGGAGGTGGTATTGAGGGAGGGTCACACTGTGGGAGGGATGGTACTGAGGGAGGGTCACACTGTGGGAGGGGTGGTACCGAGGGAGGGTCACACTGTGGGAGGGGTGGTACCGAGGGAGGGTCACACTGTGGGAGGGGTGGTACTGGAGGGTCACACTGTGGGAGGGGTGGTACTGAAGGAGGTCACACAGTGGTGGGAGGGGCGGTACTGAGGGAGAGTCTCACTGTGGGAGGGGTGGTACTGAGGGAGGGTTACACTGTGGGAGGGGTGGTACTGAGGGAGGGTCACACTGTGGAGGGGTGGTACTGAGGGAGAGTCTCACTGTGGGAGGGGCGGTACTGAGGGAGAGTCTCACTGTGGGAGGGGTGGTACTGAGGGAGAGTCTCACTGTGGGAGGGGTGGTACTGAGGGAGGGTCACACTGTGGGAGGGGCGGTACTGAGGGAGAGTCACACTGTGGGAGGGGCGGTACTGAGGGAGAGTCTCACTGTGGGAGGGGCGGTACTGAGGGAGAGTCTCACTGTGGGAGGGGCGGTACTGAGGGAGAGTCTCACTGTGGGAGGTGGTATTGAGGGAGGGTCACACTGTGGGAGGGGTGGTACTGAGGGAGGGTCACACTGTGGGAGGGGTGGTACTGAGGGAGGGTCACACTGTGGAGGGGTGGTACTGAGGGAGAGTCTCACTGTGGGAGGGGTGGTACTGAGGGAGGGTCACACTGTGGGAGGGGCGGTACTGAGGGAGAGTCACACTGTGGGAGGGGCGGTACTGAGGGAGAGTCTCACTGTGGGAGGGGCGGTACTGAGGGAGAGTCTCACTGTGGGAGGGGCGGTACTGAGGGAGAGTCTCACTGTGGGAGGTGGTATTGAGGGAGGGTCACACTGTGGGAGGGGTGGTACTGAGGGAGGGTCACACTGTGGGAGGGGCGGTACTGAGGGAGGGTCACACTGTGGGAGGGGCGGTACTGAGGGAGAGTCTCACTGTGGGAGGGGCGGTACTGAGGGAGAGTCTCACTGTGGGAGGTGGTATTGAGGGAGGGTCACACTGTGGGAGGGGTGGTATTGAGGGAGGGTCACACTGTGGGAGGGGTGGTACTGAGGGAGGGTCATGCTGTGGGGTGGGTGGTATTGAAGGGGGCAGGTCGTGGGGAGGATCTCTTGGTGGGCTTGCTCCTGGGCCTGGCCAAGATGGCCATTCACGGGTCTAGGCAGCGGAAGGGGGTGGGTGCTGCCCAGGCCGACTGCCTGCCCCTCTTCCGAGGGTACTTCCATGCCCACTGTCCTTGGAGAGAGGGCATGTGGTTGCAGCGGGCACACTGAGGGACTGGGAGCGGTGGGTCCCCTGGAGTATTGATTGTCTAATGGACGGTAGTGCGGTAGTGACCATATTTTAATCTGAGTGTATGTGATGTAAATAAACTTTCATCGTGTTGTAAAAAAATGGGGGGGGGTGTTATTGACAAGCGTTACCAGTGGGGGGGCAGTACTGAGGAAGGGGGGGGGTCACATTGAGGGAGGGTGGTACTGAGGGAGGGTCACACGGTGGGGGGGGTGTTATTGACGAGCATTACCAGTGGGGGGCAGTACTGAGGGGGTTGTCACACTGTGGGATCAGCAGAACGCTAATCATGGGAAACAGAAGCTGAAGCCGGTGATATGTCCCTCCTGTCCGTCCACAAGGTGCACAATCCACCTCCTCTCTCCAGGGACCCTCAATCGATCGGGAACTCCCTCCTACCCCCCCCCCCCCGACCCTCCGACAACCTCCCATACCATCAGTTCCAAGCATGGCTTGAGGCTGAACTACACAGGAAAATCTGAAAATCTGTTCCCAAAGTAGAGTCAACACGTTCCAGTAACACACAGGGCTTGGACAGGAAGAGCTCACGGGCTACCAGAGGTGAGCATGTTTAGAAAAGGAGATGTTTGAGGTTTCAGCTCTGAGCAGTGGCAGGAGGGTGGGAGGGTGGGGCTCACGGGTATATTTTGGCCCGTATGGAGGAGATGGAGGAAAAGCTGAGAGTGACCGGACAGAGAGATGACGAGGGCTTGCTCAGAGATCGAGAAGTCACTGCCTTGGAGGAAACCTGACATTGCTTGGTTATTTGTATTGGACCTGGGAGGACTGAGGGGGTTAAAGTGAGGTGTATCTGATTACAGGAGGCCTCGTTTGGTGAACAGGGAAAAAGCTGTTTCTCTTGGCAGAGAGGTGGGTGACTTGGGGGGAGCGAAGTAGATTTGGCACAGGTATAAGAGTGTTTTTACTCCTTTGGGTCCGGAACTCAGGGGTGGGGGCAGAAAATCTTGGCACGATCTGATCTCTTTACAGTTCCTGGAGGGCTGGAGGTGTAAATCCCTGAGGGTCTGGGGCATTCCAAGGCCCGTGTCAGGAGCAGTCCTGATTGGGGCACCGAGGGATCTTGCTGTGCATTGGGGGCTCCACTTCCCGAGCTTCCAGGCAGCGTTCTGTCCAGACGGAGGCCGGGTGGGGGGGCAGGAGGGGAGGGGGCAAAGCTGGGAACAGGGAGCAGGGTGGGAAGGTGATGATATTGTAGGCTGGAGATAGGGGATTGATGTGTTTTTTTCTTAAGGTGAAGATTAACTGCAAGAAAAGAGGAGCAGAACGAGGCCACTCGGCCCCTCAAGCCATTCCTAGTGTTCCATGGCTAATCGTGGCTAGCCTCATCCCCTCTTCACTGCCTGTTGCCGTGACCCCGGGTTTATTGCCCCTCAGGTGATGTGACATTTTGTCGTTTTGTGCAAAGACATGACGTTACAAGGAAAAAAAGTGCAAAATAAGAGCAGGGTAATGTCATTGGTTCAGGGACCAGACCGCAGAGGGGAAGAGGTTGTTCCTGAATCGTTGAGTGTGTGTCTTCAGGCTCCTGTACCTCCGTCCTGACGACAGCAATGAGGAGAGGGCATGTCCAGGATGCTGGGGGCTCTTGGAGCTGGATGTCACCTTCCTGAGGCATGGCTGTTTGAAGACATCCCCCCGGGACCAGGAATTCCAGAGATTCACCCGCCTCTGAGAGAAGGAATTTCGACAAGTTAGTTTAAAAGCTTCCCCTGCAAACATCCTGCAGCTTGGGAAGGCATCCAAAATAGTCCACCCTTCTCCCACCCTGTTGGGTGGAGGACACTTGTAAAGCACGTCCCACCAGGCTACCCCACTGTGAGCTACGTTTGTATTTCGAGCCACGCATCTGGGGAAGGCTGCACTCACCCTGGAGAGGAAGTTCACAAGAATGGTCTCAGGAATGGAGGGCTTGATCTATGAGGAGCCATTTGATGTCTCTGCCAATTGGGTGGATGGAGTTCAAAACGATGACGATGGTGGGAATCCGTTGAAACCTGCCAGATGCTGAGAGGCCTGGATATGGTGGATGTCTCCATGAGAAGGAAAGTCTGGGATTGAAGGGCGTAACCTCAGAATGAACTGATATCCTTTAGAACTGAGAGGAGGAGGAATTTCTTTAGCCAGAGAGTAGTGAATCTGTGGAATTCTTTGCCACAGACAGCTGTGGAGGCCAAGTCATTGGGTGTATTTAAGACAGAGATTGATAAGTTCTTGATTGCCAAGGGCGTTAAGAGTTAGAGGGAGAAGGGTAGGAGAATGGAGTTGGAAAAAGAATCAGCCATGATTGAATGGCAGAGATTACTTGATGGGCTGAATGGCTTGATTCTGCTCCTATGCATTATTGTCCTTTGTACAGTTGGTGGCCACTTTACTCAATACCTCCTGTACCTAATAAAGTGGCCACTGAGTGTGTGTTTGTGGTCTTCTGCTGCTCTAGCCCATCCACTTCAAGGTTCGATGAGTTGTACATTCAGAGGTGCTCTTCTGCACACCACTGTTGTAACATGTGGTTATCTGAGTTTCTGTCACCTTCCTGTCAGCTTGAACTAGTCTGGCCATTCTCCTCTGACCTCTCCCATTAACAAGGCATTTTCACCCACAGATCTGCTGCTCACTGGATTTTTTTGTTGTTTGTATTATTCTCTGTAAACTCTAGAGACTGTTGTGGGTGAAAACCCTAGGAAGTCAGCAGTATTTGAAATACTCAGACCACCCCGTCTGGTACCAACAATCATTCCACAGTCAAAGTCACTTAGATCACATTTCTTCCCCATTCTGATGTTGGGTCTGAGCAACAACTGAACCTCTTGACCATGTCCGCATGCTTTTTATGCAGAGAGTTGCTGCCACATGATTGGCTGATCAGATATTTGCATTAACAAACAGCCAAACAATGTACCTAATAAAGCAGCCACCAAGTTTAAAACAGCCATGATCAAATCGTGGAGAGGACTCGATGGGCTGAATTGCCTAATTCTGCTCCCATGTCTTATGGTCTTATAGTCCCTTTGTTCCAGACCCCTCCACCAGTGGAAACTCTCAATGACCTCTCTGTCTTTGGATCAGTTATATTGGAAATGGGTCTTCTAAAACCCCAAGGAATACAACTCCAAACTGTCTTACCTCTCTTGATATGATACTCCTCTCATTCCCAGAATTGCTCTGCTGTATTCCCAAGTGGGTGTGTAAAAGGAAACAGTTTTCAAAGAAACGATGTTCCATTGTCACCCCAAGTGACTCCTGTGTAGCCAAGTTGGTGGAGTTGTGGACAGTGTAGAAGGTTGCTGTAGGTTGTAATGGGACATTGACATGATTCAAAGCTGGGCTGAGAAGTGGCAGATAGAGTTTAATCCAGAAGGGGGTCAAGTGATTCACTTTGGAAGGTCAAACTTGAAGTCAGAATACAGGATTAATGGTGGGATGCAGGAACAAAGAGAGATCAAGTTGATAGGATGGTTAGGAAGATGTATGGCGTGTTGGACTTCATTAGTCGGCGATGGAGTTCAAGAAGCAAATGTAATGTCTATGAAAGCCTGGTTAGACCATACTTGGATATTGTGTTCAGTTCTCGTTGCCCTATTATAGGAAGTTTGCGGAACCTTTAGAGAGGGTGCAGATGAGCTTCACCAGGATGCTGTCTGGATTGGAGAGCATGTCTTATGAGGAAGTGAAAGAGGATGAGAGGTGACTTGATAAAGGTGTACAAGATGATAAAAAGCATAGATCAAGTGGACAGCCAAAAAAAATTCCCAGAGTGGAAATGGCTAATACGAGGGGCCATAATTTTAAGGTGATTGGAGGAAAGTATAGGGGAGATATCAGAGGTAGGTTTTTTACACAGAGGGTGATGGTGCGTAGAACACCCTGCCAGGGATGGTAGGCCCCCGCCCCCCACCTTCTTACTCTGACTTCTCAGTCCTGAAGAAGTGTCTTAGCCCAAAACCTTAACTGTTCACTCTTTTCCATAGATGCTGCCTGGCCTGCTGAGTGCCTCCAGCTTTGGATTTCTGGCATCTGCTGACTTTCTCCTGTTTGTGACCTTGCCAGCGGTGGCGGTAGGGGCAGATACATTAGGGGCATATTAGAGACTCAAAGATGGGCAGATGGTTGAAAGGAAAATGTGGGAGATTGATCTTAGAGTAGGTAAAAGGGTAAGCACAGCATTGTGGGCCGAAGGGCCTGTACTGTTCTATGTCCTGTGCCCTAGGACTGCCTAGGACATAGCTAGCAACTCCTTGACCAAGTAACACTGGAGGGAGCACACGACGCACACTGCAAAGTTTACTTAGAGAGAGAGAGAGGTATGCACCCTGACACACAGTTTGAAATACTTGACGAGGATTCCTTCAGCCTTCCAGGCTGAACTCCAAACCTAAACCAATAAGCTGCCAGGAACACTTGTACCCAACCACCTCCCCCATCCCATCACCACCACTCTCAACGCCCCCACAGAGTTTTCAAACCACAACTTTCCGCAATCTCTGCGTTCCAACAATTTCGGCCCCTTGGGTCACCCTTCTTCCTTCATTCACGTGGCTCTGCCACTGTTATCTGTACCCCGTGCTCTCGAATTCCCTCCCCCTCTCCCCCTCCCTCTCTCTTCCTCTCCCCCTTTTCTCTCTCTTTCCTTTTAAACTCTATCCCTTCATTTTAAAACCTCTGCCGCAGATCGAATTGCCCTCAGCACTCTCAGAGAAGCAGTATGTCTCTCATTTAACTCCCTGCTTAAAATCTGTCCTCCTCTCACTGCTGCAGGGACTAGGCTTTGAGTTTGATTCATTCTCATTCTCTCTGTCTGTCTGCCTCTCTCTCCCTGTCTGTCTCTCTGTCTCTGTCTCTCTCTGTGTCTCTTTCGCCCTGTGCGTATATGCAGCTCTGGGTTTTCTCCAGATATTGGGATTGAGTTGAGTGTAGGCTGTACACTGAGATTGAATTGAGAGCTGTGTGTGTGTGTGTGTGTGTGTGTGTGTGTGTGTGTGTGTGTGTGTGTGTGTGTGTGTGTGTGTGTGTGCGCACGCACACTCTTTGGGTGAGAGGTATGAGGTTGCATGTAGGATTGGAATTAGATGTTGAGTTTGATTGTCAGGTGTAGGGTTTGAGTTTGGATGTAGGGTTTGGAGTGTAGGTGTAGGGATTGAGTTTGGGTGTAGGATTTGGAGTGTGGGGGTAGGGATTGAGTTTGAGTGTAGGGTTTGGAGTGTGGGTGTAGGGATTGAGTTTGAGTTTAGGTGTAGGGATTGAGATTGAGTGTAGGGTTTGGAGTGTGGGTGTAGGGATTGAGATTGGGTGTAGGGTTTGGAGTGTCGGTGTAGGGATTGAGTTTGAGTGTAGGGTTTGGAGTGTCGGTGTAGGAATTGAGTTTGAGTGTAGGGTTTGGAGTGTAGGTGTAGGGATTGAGATTGAATGTAGGGTTTGGAGTGTGGGTGTAGGGATTGAGATTGAATGTAGGGTTTGGGTGTGGGTGTAGGGATTGAGTTTGGGTGTTTGGTTTGGAGCGTGGGTGTAGGTATTGAGTTTGGTTGTAGGGTTTGGAGTGTAGGTGTAGGGATTGAGATTGAATGTAGGGTTTGGGTGTGGGTGTACGGATTGAGTTTGGGTATTTGGTTTGGAGCGTGGGTGTAGGTATTGAGTTTGGTTGTAGGGTTTGGAGTGTAGGTGTAGGGATTGAGATTGAATGTAGGGTTTGGGTGTGGGTGTACGGATTGAGTTTGGGTGTTTGGTTTGGAGTGTGGGTGTTGGTATTGAGTTTGGTTGTAGGGTTTGGAGTGTAGGTGTAGGGATTGAGTTTGAGTGTAGGGTTTGGAGTGTGGGTGTAGGGATTGAGTTTCAGTGTAGGTTTGGGGTGTGAGTGTACGGATTGAGTTTGGGTGTTTGGTTTGGAGTGTGGGTGTAGGTATTGAGTTTGAGTGTAGGGTTTGGAGTGTCGGTGTAGGGATTGAGTTTGGATTTGGGTGTAGAGTTTGGGTTGCAGGAGCAGGGTTTCGGGGGTTTGGTCTGACGTTGGGTGTAGATTGGATATGGTATGCTGGGTGTTTGGATGAGTGAGCCAGTTGGTGTAGGTGGGGGAGGGTAGGGTAAGCATTTGGAGAGCTTGGCTATGGGATTGGACTATTGGACACACAGTAGGCAGGACCTCTCCACTGCATTCCTTGGAGCCATTGGCTGGCCCTGCGTCCGTCACTGTCCCTGGGCAAAGGGGACAGCTAATGAGGAACCTGCAGCTTTTTTTAGCCCGGGTGAAACCCTAGACCGTTGCCTGCCTTCACGCCCTTATATTTAGGACATGGCAGGGCCCCAGGCCCGCTGAGTGATCGGTTTTCAATTCCACTCAGCATCCCGGCTTTCAGATTCCAGCCTCTGGTGTTTCTCACACCCTCTCAAGTTGCAACCCCCACCCCCCTCCCAGACGCCCAGATATCACCTGTTTGGCAGGCCTCAGGGGCTGCCTGCTCACAGAGAGATGCGTTGAGTAGGTGACCCATTTCAGCTCCCGTCTGAGATACCTCCCTCCATCTCAGGAGACAGCCTGCGACTGATCACAATCAGCTCCTGTTGTGCTGAAGACTGTGGCAGTGTCACGGGTACGCAGAGCGGGGAAGAAGGAACTTAGCCCATTGGCCTTCATCAGTCAGGGCACCGAGTACGGGAGCTGGGTCGACTGGCTGCAGTTGTACAAGACGTTAGTGAGGCCGTATTCATTGTGTTCAGTTTTGGTTGCCTTTCTACGGGAAAATAGAACATAGGACTATACAGGCCCTTCAGCCCATGATGTTTTGCCAATCTTTTAACCTACTCTAAGGTCAATCTAACCCTTCTCTCCCATATTGGCCTCTATTTTTCATACATACATGTGCCTACCTAAGTCTCTTAAATGTGTCTCCCTCTACCACCACCCATAACAGTGCATTCCACACACCCACCATTCTCTATACCTCTGACTTTAGCCCTATACTTTCCTCTAATCACCTTAAAAATATGCTCCCCCCCCACCGTATTATCTATTTCCACCTGGGAAAAAGTCTCTGGCTGTTGACTCGATCAACGCCTCTTTAAAGTTCAAAGTAAAATTTATTATCAGAGTCAGCACATACAACCCTGAGATCCTTTTTCTGCAGGCACACTTAGCAAATCTATTGAACAGTAACTGTAAACATCAGGAACTGTAAGGCCTCTTATCACCTGGTATATCTCTATCAAGTTACCTCTCATCCTCCCTCACTCTAAAGAGAACAGCCCTGGCCTGCTCAACCTCTTCTCATCAGACACGCTCTCTAATCCAGGCAGCATCATGCACCCTTTCTAAAGCTTCCACATCCTTCCTAAAGTGAGGCGACCAGAACTGAACACCATACTCCAAGGGTGGTCTAGCCAGAGTGTCATACATCTGCAACATTACCTCGCTCTCTTGGACTCAGTCTCCCGACTAATGAAAGCCAACGCACCATACACCTTCTTAGCTGTCCTATCAGCTTGGATGGCAACTTTGAGGATATGGAACTCAAGGTCCTCTGCTCCTGCACACGGCTAAGGGTTCTGCAATCACCCCTGTGCTCTGCCATCAATTTCGACCTTCCAAACAGAATCACTTCACACTTTCCTGGATCAAACTCCATCTGCCACTTCTTGGCCCAGCTCTGCGTCCTATCAGTCTCCCAGGAAAGAGGCCACTAAGTTGGAAAGAGTGCTGAGGAGATTTAGGAGGATTTAAGAGACTGGATTAATGAAAGACGTTGAGTTAGTTGCTTATTTTCATTGAAGAATACTCTGTTCTAAATTGACGTCCTTGTATTCTGAGGCTGTGCCCTCTGGTCCTAGACTCCCCCACTAAAGGAGACCTCCTCTCTATCTAGACCTTTCAATAGTCGATGGGTTTCAGTGATGCCGGAAATCCAGAGCAACACACACACAATGCTGGAGGAACTCAGCAGTTTGAGGAGAAGGTTGCTGATACTGAACCTGGTGGTGTGGGACTTCAGGCTCCTGTACCTCCTACCCGCTGGGAGCTGTGAGAAGGTGGCATGGCCTGGATGTTCCTTCATGAGGTGGTGCCCCCTGTAGCTACTACCGATGATGGGGAGGGATGTGGCAGTGATGTGTTGGCCAGAGCCCACTGCTCGCTGAGTATGGATTCCTTGCCTTCATGGGTCCAATGGGTGCACAGCAAGATCCCACCAGCTCGAGGAATCATTGGAGGAGAAATATCTCCGAGGATATGAGGATCAGCTGTGGTGACTCCTCTCAACTCTACGGTTTGCAGATAACGAACGGTGCAGCACTGGATTGAACTGAACTGAGCGATACTGAATATGACTGGGCTCTTTCGATACTTTGTGGGCTGGTGCTTTTATATTCTGTGTTTTCCCCTTGGATATTTTTTGCCATTTGTGTGATTTGTTACTCATTGAGTGTCGGGGTTTGATGTTTTTTTTCCGTGGTATTTTTATTTACTTATTGGGATACAGCACGGGTAGGCCCTCTGAGCTGCTCTGCCCAGCAACCCACCAACTTAACTCTAGCCTAATCACAAGATAACTTACAATGACCAATTAACCTACCAACTGTTACAGCTTTAAATATGGAGCACCTAGAGGGAACCACACGTTCACGGGGAGAACGTACAAACTCCTTACAGGCAGCGGTGGGAATTGAACCCGCATCACTAGTACCATAAAGCGTTGTGCTAACCGCCACGCCCATGGTCCTTTGTTTTGTGGCTGTCAGCATGAAGACAAATCTCAGGGATATATACTGAATATATACTTTGATCATCAGAGTACTTTGAATCTTCAATGCTTCACCCAATAGACTTGGGCATCTCACCAGTCCCTTGGTATTTCGCTGTTCCATAAAGCCAAAGAGCCAAACAGGTTATCGAACTGCAGCTCCAGTACTGTCACAACTAGTCCACGCCAGTCCCATTTTCTCATGACCCTGTAAACATTTCCAACCCATGTGCCTATCGAAGTGACTTTAAAATGTATTATCACACGCAGCCCAACCACTCCCTACTGGCCTGGCACCTGTATTTGTTCACTGTTTTTTATCTCGAGTCATTAAGCCCTTGTGCTTTCTGTTTAAACTTGTCGAGTTTATTTTGACTGGCACGGGTTTTCAGTCTACTGTAATCAGCTAAAGTGGACTCCTGATTAGCACTCATCACGGGGTCCTTGTGCGCGCGTGAGTGTGTTTATTTCGAGAATAACTCATCTCATGGTGTCTCTTGGTCAAGCCACCAAAGTTCCAATGAATAAACTCTTGCTTCTGTCTCAACATGGGAGTTTGTTGTTCCTCTGCACCTGGGTTCAGTCGTCTGTCAGCTCATACCGTGACACTTCCTCTGGCAGTTCATCCCACACACCTACTATTATGCCATGGTAGCACCGGAACGTGTGGTGACACTCCCGGACTGCCCCCGACGCATCGCTGAGTGAATTGTTATTAACGCAAACAACGCATTTTCCTGTACATGTTTCGATGTACGCAACATAGGTAGATCAATGTCACAATCTGAACCTTCTGTATGGATAAAGTTGCCCCTCAGGTTCCTAATAAATCTACCCTCACTCTTTGATTGGGGTACGGTGCAGACACAGTAGAAGAGTTCCCACACAACTCCAGCAAAGAGCTTTAAAAACCCAGTCTCCGTAAAAGAGGGGTACCATCTAGCAGAGCGGTCATCGTGGGAGCCGTCGTTGTCGGGGTGGCCTGAGTCAGAGTGGTAAGGCTTTGACCCAGCAGGGCTTTGGCAAGAACAGGCGGAGGCAAGGCAAGTAGGTAGGTTGATTCCTTATTTCTAATTTCTTTTTTGTTTATTTAACTCCTGAAAGAATAGGAGTATGGCTACAGGGCCAATGTTCTGTCCTGGGTGTCAGATGTGAGATTCCTGGGAGACGACAAGCCTCCCCTTTGGCTACATGTGCACCAGGTGCATTGAGATGCATCTCTTTAGAGACCATGTTAGGGAACTGGAGCTGCAGTTCGATGACCTTTGGTTTGTTAGGGAAAGTGAAGCAGTGATAGACAGGAGCTACAGGGAGATAGTCACCCCAAGGCTACAGGAGACAGATAAATAGGGGACTGTCAAGAGAGGGAAGGGGGAATGTCAGGTAGTGGAGAGTGCACCTGTGGCCAGCTGCTTCAACAATAAATACTCCATTTTGAGTACTGCTGGGGGGGGGAACCTACCTGGGGGAAGCAACAGTGGCCGTGCCTTGGGCACTGAGTCTGGCCCTGTGGCTCAGAAGAGCAGGGAAAGGAAGAGGATGGCAGCAGTGATAGGAGACTCTATAGTCAGGGGGACAGATAGCAATTCTGTGAACACAAAAAAGAAACATGGATGGTAGTTTGCCTCCCAGGTGCCAGGGTGTGCGATGTTTCTGAACACATCAACAATATCCTGAAATGGGAGGGTGAGCAGCCAGAAATCATGGTACATATTGGTACCAATGACTTAGGTAAAAAAAAGGGAGGAGGTCCCGAGAAAGGATTGCAAGGACTTAGGAAGGTAGCTGAGGAGCAAGACCTCAAGGTGGTAATCTCAGGATTGCTGCCTGTGCCATGCGACAGTGAGGATAGGAATAGAATGAGGAGGCAGATAAATGCATGAATGAAGAATTGGAGCAGGGGGCAGTGATTCAGATTTCTGGAAAATTGGGACCTCTTCTGGGTTAGGTATGACCTGTACAAAAGGGACAGGTTGCACTTGAATCCGGGGGCGGAGGGGCGCAATATCCTTGCAGGCAGGTTTACTAGAGCTGTTGGGAGTGGTTTAGAGTAATATGGCAGAGGGTTGGGAAACAGTATGATAGAGCTGAGGATGAGCCAGCAGGCCAACATGAATGTGAGGAAGGACAAGCCAAGGCTTGGGTACAAATGCAGGCAGAGCAAAGAGTTAAAATGTACCACAGAGGCAACATTTAAAAAGGACAAAGAATGCAGGTGGAATTTAAGTGCACGTAGCATTCGGAATAAGGTGGACGAATGTGTGGTGCAATTAGAAATTGGTCAGTATGGCATTGTGGGCATCACTAATTCGTGGCTGAAAGAAGGCCATAGCTGGGAGCTTAACATCAAAGGATATACTTTCTATTGAAAAGACAGGCAGTGGTGTGGCTCTGTTGGTAAGAGATGGAATTACCTCTTTAGAAAGAGGAACATAGGTCCTTTGTAGGTGGAGTTAAGAACCTGGAAGGGTAAATCAACGATTATGGGAATCATATATAGGCCTCCAAATAGTAACCAGGATGTGGGGTTGAGGTTGCAAAGGAAGATGGAAAAGGCATGTAATAAGGGTAATTTCACAATTGTAATGAGGGACTTCAATATGCAAGGGCATTGGGAAAATCAGGTTGGTGTTGGAACGCAGAGGGAATTTGTTGAATGCCTACGAGATGGCCTTTTAGAGCAGCATGTGCCTGAGCCTACTAGGGTAAAGGTTATATCAGATTGCGTGTTGTGTATATTAGGGAGCTTAATGTAAAGGGACCCTTAGGAGGCACAAATCATAATATGATTGAATTCATACTGCAATTTGAGAGGGAGAGACATAACTCACAGGTATCTATATCGCAATGGAAGCAAGAGAATTACAGAGGCATGAGAGAGGAGCTTGCTCAGGTGGATTGGAGGAGGATACTGTCGGGGATGACGGCAGAACAGAGGTGGCTGAAGTTTCTGGAAATAGTTCACAAGGTGCAGGATGGATATGTCCCACTGAAGAAGTTCTCAAATAGACAACTGTGGCTGACAAGGGAAGTTAAGCAAAAAAAAGCCAAGGAAAAGACATGTAAGGCAGCAAAAGTGAGTGGGAAGTTGGATTATTGGACAATTTTAAAATCCAACAAAAGGTAACTAAAAAGCTATAAGAAAGGAAAAGATGAAATATGAGGGCAAACGAGCCTGTAAAATAAAGCAGGGTAATAGAAGTTTTTTCAGTTATATAAAGAGTAAAAGGGACGCGAGAGTTGATATTGAACCACTGGGAAATTATACTGGTGAGGTAATAATGGGGGACAAAGAAATGGCAGATGAACTTCATAGATACTTTGCATCAGTTTTCACTGTGGAAGACACTGGCAGTGTGCCAGAGGTCCGTGAGTGTCAGGGAGCAGCAGTGAGTGCCATTGCTATTACAAAGGAAAAAGTGCGAGGCAAACTCAAAGGTGTTAAGGTGGATGTCACCTGGGCCAGATGGACGATATCCCAGAATCTTGAGGGGGGGGTCGCTGAAGAGGTAACGAATGCATTGATCATGATATTTCAAGAATCACTCGATTCTGGCATGGTCCTGGAGGATTGAAAGATTGCAAATGTCACTCCACTCTTTAAGAAGGGAGAAAGGCAAAAGAAAGGAAATTATAGGCTAGTTAGCCCAATCTCAGTGGTTGGGAATGTGTTGGAGTCTATTATTGAGGATAAGGTTTTGGGGTACTTGGAGACTAATGATAAAATAAGTCAAAGTCAGCATGGTTTCTGTCAGGGAAAATCTTGCCTGACAGAGATCTTCAAGGAAATAACAAGCAGGGTGGACAAAGGAGAGGTAGTGGATGTCATTTACTTGGATTTTCAGAAGGCATTTGATAAGGTGCCACACGTGAGGCTGCTTAACAAGATAAAATCCCATGGCGTTACAGGAAGGATACTGGCATGGACAGAGGAATGACTGACAGGCAGGAGGCAGCGAGTGGGAATAAAGGGGCCTTTTCCAGTTGGCTGCCAGTGACTAGTGGTGTTCCTCAGGGGTCAGTATTGGGACCACTACTTTTCACATTGTTTGTCACTGATTTAGATAATGGAATTGATAGCTTGGTGGCAAAGTCTGTGGATGATATGAAGATAAGTGGAGGGGTAGGTAATGCTGAGGAAGCAATGTGATTGCAGCAGGACTTAGACAAATTGAAAGAATAGGCAAAGAAGTGACAGATGGAATACAGTGTTGGGGAATGTATAATTTTTGGTAAAATAAACAATCGTGCAGACTATTATCTAAATGGGGAGGAGGTTCAAACATCAGAGGTGCAGAGGGACTTAGGAGTCCTCATGCAAGACTCCCAGAAGGTTAATTTACAGTTGAGTCTGTGGTAAAGAAGGCAAATGCAATGTTGGCATTTATTTCAAGGAGAATAGAATATAAAAGCAAGGAAATAATGCTGAGCCTTTATAAAACACTAGTCAGGCCATAACTGGATTATTGTCAAAAGTTTTAGGCCCTATATCTCAGAAAGGATGTGTTGTCATTGGAGTCAGTCCAGAGGAGGTTCACAAGGTTAATTCCGGGAATGAAGGGGTTAACATATGAGAAACTTTTGGTACTCACTGGAGTTTAGAAGAAGGCAGGGGGGATCTCATTGAAACCTACCGAATGTTAAAAGACTGGACATAGTGGATGTGGAGAGGATTTTTCTTATCGTTGGGGAGTCCAGAACTAGAGGGCACAGCCTCAAAATTGAGGGGTGACCCTTTAAAATAGAGGTAAAGAGGAATTTTTTTCACCAGAGATTGGTGAATCTGTGGAATGCTCTGCCACAGACTGCAGTGGAGGCCAAGTCCATGGGTATATTTTAAGCGAAAGTTGTTCATTTCCTGTTCGGTCAGGGCATCAAAGGATATGTTGAGAAGACAGGTGTATGGGGTTGAGTAGGATCCAGGATCTGCCATGATGGAATGGTGGAGCACATCCAATGGGCTGAATGGCCTAATTCTGCTCCTATGTCTTATGGTCTTAAACCTGTGCCGTATGGTTTTTGATACTCCTACCCTGGGGAAAAGACTGTGTGTATTCACCCTTTCTCTGGCCCTCATGATTTTACACATCTCTATAATATCTCCACATAGATTCTTATTAAAGCTCCACCCTCTCACCTTAAACCTAGCCCTTCGGTTTTTAATTCCCTAATTCTGGGGGGAAAGACTGTGTTACTTTACCCTCATGTTTTATACCCCTCTAAGGGGTAATCCCTCAGCCTCTTCAGAATCGGAATCAGGTTTAATATCACCAACATATGTTGTGAAATTGGTTGTTATATGGCAGCAGTACATTGCAAAACATAATTAAAAATTGTTAAATTAAATAAGTTGTGCAAAAAGAGAAAAAAAATGCTAGTGGTGTTCGTGGGTTCAATGTCCATTCAGAAATCAGATGGCAGAGAGGAAGAAATTGTTCCTGAATCGCTGGGTGTGTGCCTTCAGACTCCTGTACCTCCTCCCTGGTGGTAACAATGAAAAGAGGGCACGTCCTGGGTGATGGGGGTCCTTAATGATGGATGCTGCCTATGCCCCAAGCTCCATTTTCCATATTTGGCCTATATCCCACCAGAGGCAGGGGTTCCCCAGCCTGGGGTTCATGGACTCCTCGGATTAGGGTAGGGGTCAATGGCATAAAAAAGGCTGGGGAACCTCTTCCTCAGACAGCTCGTTTCAAGGATGCACCACCCCCTGGGTGAAGAACTTCCTCCACAGGTCCCTAATAATCTCTTCTCTCTCACCTTAAACCTGATCCCTCTAGTCCTTGAGTTCCCAACCCTGGGACAAAGATTGTTTGCATTCACCCTGTCTATATCACAACTTTATATGCACTGCCTCAGTCTCCTACGCTCCAAGGATTAAAGTCCCAGCCTGTTCAACCTCTCCTTACAGCACAAGCCCTCGAGCCCTGGAAACATTCTCGTAAATCTTTTCTGCACGCTTTCCAACTTATTGACGTCTTTCCTAGAACAAAACCAGGCTTGTGCACAATAGTTCAGGTGTGGCTCCAAGATGACGTCTTGTCACCATCATTATCGTAATGTGCTGTATCGTATGACTTGGGCAATCATGGTCTTGACTATGTTTGTTCTGGGCAAATGTTTCTACAGAAGTGGATTGCCATTGCCCTTTTCAGGGCAGTGTCCTTACAAGACAGGTGACCCCAACCATTATCAATACTCTGTCGAGATTGTCTGCCTTGTATCAGTGGTCACATAACCAAAACTTGCAATACACACCGGCTGCCGATACGACCATCCACCACCTGCTCCCATTGCCTCACAGGACCCTGATCGGGGGTGGGGGGCAGGGGGTGCACAGTGAGGCTGCTAACCAGGTGCTACACCTTGCCCAAGGGTGACCTGCAGGCTAGCAGAGGGAAGGAGCACCTCACACCTCCCTTGGTATCTCCACCCCACCACCCAAACTGTACAACTGCAATATAATATTTTAATCTTCCTGCTTCCTGTGTGTTGTTTGTCTGTAGTGCTGGGCATAAATGCATACGACAGGAAACAGGACCTCAGACACTCATTTGCACCAAGCCCAGGCTGGTTTATTTTCCCTGTATTTCCATTAACTGCCGACCCCCCCCTCCCCCCCCCCCCCCCAGATTCCACTCCTTATCCACACACAAACTGGAAGCAATCTACAGTGGCTAATTAACCCACCGACCCCACACATCACTGGATAATTGGCAGCTGCCTCATTGTGAACTCAACTCCTGTTCTCTTCAGGACCCTCACCACTGGGGACATGCCCTATGCCCCTCTTCTCATATCTACCATCAGGGAGGAGGTACAGGAGCCTGAAGACCCACACCCAAAGATTCAGGAACAGCTTCTTCCCCTCCGCCATCAGATTTCTGAATGGTCATCGAACCATAAATCCCAGGGTTGCATACTGCACACATAATTTGGTAATAAATGTACTTCGATCCTTTAAATCAATAGGAACATTACCTCACTATTTAGTTTTCTTTTTGCACTTTTTTTTCCAAGTTCAAAGTTCAAAATCAATTTACTATCAAAGTACCTAAATGCCACCATTAGACAGAAACTAGTCTGCTCCAACATTTCATCCTGGCTGATCCATTTCCCTCTCAGTCCCAATCTCCTGCCTTCTCTCTGTATCCCTTCATGTCCTGACCAATCTAGAATCTATTAACCTCTGCCTTAAATATACATAAAGACTTGGCCTCCACGGCCTTGGCAACGAATTCCACGGATTCACCAACACCCTGGCTAAAGAAATTCCACTTCTTCTCCATTCTAGATGGATGTCCCTCTATCCTGAGGCTGTGTCCTCTGGTCCTAGACTCCCCCATCCTCTCCATATCCACTGTACTGAGGCCTTTCAACATTTGATAGGTATACTACCCTGAGATTCATTTTCTTGTGGGCATTCACACTGAATACAAAAAAATCAGTGAAAACTGCAGTTTGAGATCCCATGAACACTACTTCATTATTCCTCTTCTACACCTCTATCAAGTCACCTCTCACCTTCCTTCGCTCCAAGGAGAAAAGCCCTAGCTCGCTCAGCCTAACCTCATTAGAGATCCCCTCTAATCCAAGCAGTATCCTGTACTACACCTTGAATTTGGTATTAGCTGCAACGCTCATTTTAAATGCTCCTGCTTCCCTTTGGGTTCATTTACCAATGTCTCAATACTTACTGAAGGCCAATCTTGCTGAGATTCCCCGGTGAGTGTGAGTGTAACCTTTATATTCAGATTTAGATTTATTTACACTCGACAACAAAGGTTTTGCTTCCTGATTACTTTTGGGTGTACCTTATGGATTTTGGGCCGCTGATCACGAAAATCATCATGAAGTTTCCATATCATGCACCATTTTAAAATTCCCCTATATTTGTTATTTCAATTATTTGCTATTTCAAGTCAGAATAGCTGATGACAAAATTAAGGAAGGCCTTTTTCTTGGTCCACAAATCAAATGGGTCATCAATAATAAGCAATTTGAAGTGGGACTGGAGAAAATCGCGAGGAAGGCATTCAAGAATGTTGCTGTGAATTTCTTGGTGACTACAGAGCACCAAACTACGTGCAGCTGGTTGACAACATGCTTCAAGCACACAGAAGCATGAAGTGCAATATATCATTAAAGATTCATTTTCTGTATTCTCATTTAGACTTCTTCCCTGCAAATCTTGGCACTGTCAGTGACGAGCACGGTGAAAGATTTCACCAGGACATTGTGGTCATGGAGAAATGGTGTCAGGGCAACTGGAATCCATCAATGCTGGCTGATTATTGTTGGACACTTAAACGAGAAGCCTCAGTCACTGAGTACAAACAAAAATCATCAAAGCAAAGCATTTTTAGCTTAGTTGAACGATTGCTAAATGTCTGCACTGTTATGCAATTAGAGGCATTATATTCAATAAAAATTTATTTCTTGTTTCTCCAAATTCCTAAGTGTTGCAAGTAGTCGGAAATTGAGTTCGGCTTCAAACGGTCTATCATAAACAGAAAAAGAAATCTGAATAGGCAGCCCTTTGGAAAAAAAGTGTTGTCCTGTGTCATTTATTATCTGTACATTGAAACATACAGTGAAATATTAACGACCAACAGAAACTAATGCTGTGCTGGGTGGGGGCACCACCACAGTCAGCAGAACAACACAAACAGCAAAACAGGCCCCCTTCCTCACTCCCATCCACAGAACTCCAGCCCTCACAGACCCAGGACTGCAGTCGTTGGGCAAACACGAGGAAATCTGCAGATGCTGGAATTTCAAGCAACACGCATGAAAGTTGCTGGTGAACGCAGCAGGCCAGGCAGCATCTCCAGGAACAGGTACAGTCGACGTTTCGGGCCGAGACCCTTCGTCAGGACTAACTGAAGGAAGAGCTAGTAAGAGATTTGAAAGTGGGAGGGGGAGGGGGAGATCCAAAATGATAGGAGAAGACAGGAGGGGGAGGGATGGAGCCAAGAGCTGGACGGGTGACTGGCAAAAGGGATATGAGAGAATCATGGGACAGGAGGCCCAGGGAAAAAGAAAAGGGGTAAGCCCAGAGGATGGGCAAGGGGTATAGTGAGAGGGACAGAGGGAGAAAAAGGAAAGAGAGAGAGAGAGAGAGAAAGAAATAAATAACAGATGGGGTACGAGGGGGAGGTGGGGGCATTAGCAGAAGTTTGAGAAGTCAATGTTCATGCCATCAGGTTGGAGGCTACCCAGACGGAATATAAGGTGTTGTTCCTCCAACCTGAGTGTGGCTTCATCTTGACAGTAGAGGAGGCCGTGGATAGACATGTCAGAATGGGAATGGGATGTGGAATTAAAATGTGTGGCCACTGGGAGATCCTGCTTTCTCTGGCGGACAGAGCGTAGATGTTCAGTGAAATGGTCTCCAAAGTCGTTGGGTTTTGGCTTCTGTGCTTCCAATGAACTTTCGGACTTTGATCTTCAGTATTGGCTGGAGGAGTTGCCAATGACAGGAGACTGAATTTCAGGCCTCAAACTCTGGACTCGTCAATGACAAAAAATAACTTTAAGTGAGTCTGTTGAAACAGCTCCTGGCACACATTCTGACCAGCTCTGGTCTCCCTACCCAAGGAAGAACATTCTTCAAAGTTAAAATTTAATTTATTATCAAAGTACCTCGGTCACCATAATATAACCAGAGATTCATTTTCTTGCAGAAATGGGAGGGGTGTAGGGGCCAAAGTGGGTGACAGAGATGGTGAGGGATGTAGTGGCTGAGGTTACAAAGACAGGGAGGGTGTAGAGGGCTGGGGGGGGTCTTATAGATATGGGGAGGGAGGGGGTTACAGAGATAGGGAGGGATGTAGGGGCCAGAGGGGGTTTCAATCTGTAGTTCAAGCACAGTTCAAGTAATATGGGGGGTGTTGTGTGTGTGTGGGGGGGGGGAAGAAGCGGTTTCAAATTGCGACACAGAAATATCCCGGGGGTTTTGCGGCAGCACACGGTCCCAGGTTTGGCGAGGCTCAGTTAATTGTTGAGGGAGGGCCGCTATGGGGTGCATTTAACCAGGCAGGCCAGAGATTCAGTATAAAGGATTGATAGTTCAGAACAGAGGGAAGAAGTTTGCTCACCCATAGGATGTTGAGTGATTGGGATCCTCTCTCCGAGAGGCTCAGTTAGTTTTCTGCATTTTAAGGTAAATTGGTTTACTACTGTCACGGAAGTACAGTGTAAATCTTGTCTTGCACACTGTTCATGTGGACCAAGCTTTCTTCGCCATGTACACCTACATTTGTTTGGAATTTGTCGTGGTGTTTTGGGGCGGCAGGCAGACCAGATGAAGAGGTCCACTGTTTATTGCCTGACCTGCTGAGTTCTTCCAGCATTTTGTGTGTATTGCTAGCATCCCCCGTGTTGATGCAACAACAATAAACATTCTACAATGATTAAGAAAAAAATTGTATGAAATATAAATTAAAAGTGTTATTCAATTCATTACAACAGTGCATTGCGGTAACATTTAAAAGAAGAAGGTGAGGCGGAGATATTGACCAGGGCAGCGGCAGTGAAATTGCCGAAAGGCCTCGCGCTCCTGTTAATTCCGTCCGTCTACACCGTACCCCAACTGGATGCTGCAGTCTCCTCGGAGGCAATGCGGAGTGCAGCAGCAGGGGGCGCTACAGCCCACCCAAGGGAGGCGATCTCTTGGGGAGGCAGTAGGAGGCGCCACAGCCACCCAGGGGTGCTGACCTCCTAGCAGGGCAGTAGGAGGTCCTGGAGCCAGTCAAGGATACTGATTCCTAGGGGGACAGCACTACAGCTAGCAAGGGGGGCTGATCTCTTTGCAGGACAATAGGAAGTGCCAGCCACCCAGAGGCGCTAACCCCCGGGGGTGGGGACAGTAGAGAGCGCCGGCGCCGCGCTAGATGCTCATGCCCCGAGGAGGCGACGCGGGCCGTTGGGTGGGTCTGCGGCGATTCGTGGGACGGTATGTGGGACCCACTGGCTATTGAGTCCCGCCGCACCCCGAGTCCTGGGCGACCCTATCCTGCCGCTAATACATCACCCTGACACAGGCTGTGGGGCATGGTTACAAGATACTTGTTCATCCGGACGCTCTGGTACTCAGGTATACAAACTCTACCCCCCCACACACACACCCCTCCACCCACCCCACCCCCTGCCCTTCCCTCGCTTCCTGGACAGGACATTTCCGTGGTCAAGGCGTCACAGATCTCATCCCGATCCGACCAGAAGCGCTGGAGCCTGGGGTTCATCACATCAGGATCCTGGAGACCTGCCGCGGTTGGATTAGTCCCCGTTATCCCCAGGGAGGTTCGCTCCCAAGGAACTGCCTCGGCTGTCGTCACCTCGTAACCTGGTCAGCCTGGTTACCCGCGGGTCGCGGCTGAGGTCCGCTGCAAACCACTCCAGAGACCCCATCCGGTCTCGCTTTCCCAAGAAGGAGCGCCGCTGGGTCCCGAAGGGGCTGCGCCGAGGCAACGTCGCAGATCCGAGGTGAGTTGGGAGGGTGAGGGCGCGGACCTGAGGGAGCGCCGCACACTCTGGGCTAGAGGGTCAGTACTGAAGGATCGCCTAGCCTAAGCAAGCGGACCTGAGGGAGCGCCGCACACTCTGGGCTAGAGGGGCTGGGAAGCGATACTGAGGGAGCGCCTGGCTGGGCGGGGAGAGTGGTACTGCGGTAGGCTCGGCAGAACAGTCCTTGAGGAAGCGCTCCGACTCTTGGGCTTCGCGGGGGGGGTGCAGCAGTGGGGGGAAGACTGAGTTGAAGCCGTACTGAGGAAGCGCCGCACGCTCTTGCCCTGGGGGGTGAGGGGGCGAAGTATATACAGCATTGAGAGAGAGAGAGCCCCTGGGCCAGTGAAGTGAGGGGGCGCCGCGAAATGCTTTTGCAGAAGCGACGTCAGATCATGGGTTGGACGAGAAGTGAGGACCATCACCTCCCACAACAACTTCACCAATACTAGAAGCACCACACACTCCCCATTTCGTGGCACCTTGCTGTGCGCGAACAGCCACCCGCCACCTCTTCTACCCCCCCCCCCCCTCAAGCGAACGAGCCTCCCCGGGCTGCAAGAAGGCCGACTTCAGGCAGAATTCTCCTACCAAGGGACTGCCGGAGTTCCCTGGCACACGTACACGTCTCCTCCTCCGGCGCTGTCTCTTTAAGCGATTTTTTTTTTAAAACACAGAAACAGCCCTTTCCTGTCGCGGGCTGTAGCCTTCCTGATTCTGGGCTGGAGCGGTCTGAGATCTTTGCAATAGACGCAGAGGGGGGCTTTGCAAACGCTGGGGGTAGAGGGCAGAAAAGAGAGAAAAAAATAAAAAGTTCTCTGCAACCTCTGACCTGGCAAACTCTCCCGCTGTTGTTGTGTTTATCGGCCCCCCAACAGGGACCGCGAATGGGGCAGGTGAAGGTGGTCGCGCTGGCGAGGAGGAAGATCAGAGTGGGGCTGATCGTTCTGCTGACGGCGGTGGCCATCTCGCTGGCGACCTTCAGCCTGGTCGTGGCCGCCTTATCCTGGGTGGAATTCCGCAATCTCTCGAGGTCTCTGCAGGGCTGGGCGGACCACGAACAGCAAGTAAGACGGGGCGAGGGGGCGAACAGGGGGCGGTGGGGGCAGTGGGGAGTTGGGAGAGCGCGGAGAAAGTTGGAGGATGGGAGGTGGAGGGGGAAGAGGGCAGGAGGAAGTCGGGGAATGAGGGGAGTGAGAGAGTAGGGGAGGGGAGCGAACAGGAAGAGGAGGAGGGAGGGGAAGTAGTGTGGGAAGGGGGGAGAGCAGGGACTGGCATGAAAGAGGCGGGAGGGTGGGAGAAGCGGGGAGAAGATTCCGTGGGGTGTCTGAGGAAGGAAAGGGAGGCAAACGGGCGTAAGGGACAAGGGACAGGAGCTTATTTGCGTCCAGTTCAGCTGCACGGGTGTAGGTTGTTTCATAATGGGAGGGAGAATTTGTCAAACACCCTGCCCCGCGAGTATTGAGGTACGGTGTGGGCAGGGGTGAGATTAGCGTTATCCGGGCAGCGGGTGTTGTATCCTGACGGGCCAACGTGCCTCCTCGGCTTTCCGAAAGTTCAAAACAAAATAGATCGCCTGGCTCGCTACCGGGAGGGAGCTCCAGCAAGCATGCGCTGGAGATCGAAGCGCCGCCCCGGGGGTGTTGGTGGTGCGCGGGGTTACGCTTGCAGCCGCCCGCCCGCTCACCCTACCGCCCCAGGCTGCGGGGCTGCGGGCGAGCGAGCACACATCCGTGGGGGCCTCCAGCCAGACGCGGCTCCGCCCCCTTCCACATGACCCCGCCCCTTCCATATGTCCCCGCCCCCTTCTCGTTGACCCCGCCTCCTTTCAGCTGTGCCCCCCCGCCCCCCCGCTCCTTCCAGCCGTTTCCCGGCGCACCCTCCCCACCCCCCACACCCAGCCGAGCGCGGCTTCGTCCACCGTGCCCACGCTGACAGTGGCCCTCGCCACGGCTCTTCCTTCCCAGCTGTGTCAGCTTATCCCGGTCACAACCAACTCCGTCCAGCTGAGCTGCCTGATGTTTTATCCCTCTCCAGATATGCCCTTCCCGTTGTCCCAAATCTTCCTCTCCAGCTGCTGCTGGTTCTCTCCACCTCCCAGCCCCAGCAGCCCAGGTCCTCCCCCCCAAAGTCATCACCACTTACTCCCTCCCTGTGACTCCGCCCAAGATCTCCCCCTCTGCACCCTGAGCTCCATATTCCAGTCCCCCGACCCCTTCCGATTCTCCCCTCCCCTGGCCCTTCATAAATGAGTGTTGTATTCTCCCCCCTCGCCCTCCGATAACGTGCGGCACTCCCTCCCACAGCATGGTGTTGTTCCTTCCAAACTGCGCGGGTGTGCAGCCGCTCAGTGACTGAAATACTCCCGCGCACATAGACTTGGTTGCCGCGCGGATGGAATTTTCTTTTTTTGAAATTATGCTAATACAATTTTGAAATCTATGTTACAAATTGTTACATTGAAATCTACTGCTACAAATTGTAACAATAAACAGAATAGAAGTTAGTAGCTCAATGCCAGCCTGCTGAATGCCAACGCCGTCAGCTCAAAACATTCTATTTTTCCCTTTGGGCCTACCAGTTGTTTTGACTACCTAGCATTGTTTACTCTTGTTGTGAGCTATGTTTGTTTAAAAAGTATGTGAGTTTTCACATTTTTATTCTAAACATAATCATATTCCAAAAAAAATTTTAAATGCTGCACAGTTTTCAGACCGTAAAATTTCCTGCTCAGAGCAATAGTTGGTCTGTACAGCTATAACAAAAAGTAGAGGGAATTTTGGCATGGAAGAGCTCCCTGGGTCTGTGTGCATTCAGGTGACTATGGGATCTTTTTGTGCCGTGATTTCAAGCTGCTCCCCATGTTAAGGGAACTGTGCTTGGAGGTAACAACACTTGCAGGACCTCTGACCTGGAGAAGAGGGGTGGGAGGGTGGGACAATGGGAACCTTAAACTTTTAATAGGGCAATTTGTTTCAGGTTTTGAGAGATGGGCGTCCTGCTAGGTTGGGATGGGCAGTCCTCCCTCTAGCCCTAACACACTTCCCTGCCTCTGTAATTCCCTCTGACCCCTCATTCTCTAAGTCCTCAACCCTTCTCATTCCACTAGCAGCGGCCATTCTCTCTGTTGCCCGGGTCCCGAATCTCATCTTTCAGTGGCCCTGAGTCCCCCACATGATCTCTGGGGGCTTGCATGCAAGTCACAGATGGGAGGAATATCAGAAAGATCAGTTCCTTCTCCTCTTGTTATCTGAACCAGGAATGTGGGATGGCTGGTGCAGATAAGTTACTGAGTGGTGGGGTGGGGAGGAGGGGAAGAAGATGGGCAATGTCTGTGACTGAGGGAATGCCAAGGCACTTGAGGGAGAAAATAACTTAAATAGTAACTTAAGAATAAGCTGGGAAATTATCGGCCACTGAGCCTGATCTTAGTAGTCAGAAAGTTATTGGAAGATATTCTAAGGGGCTGGATATATAAGTATTTGTAATGACAGGGCCTGATTAGGAATAGTCCATATGGCTTTGTGAGTGAAAGGTCATGTCTAACCAATAGAGATTTTTGAGGAGGTTTACTAGGAAAGTGATGCAGGAAAGGCAGTGGATATTGTCTGCATGGACTATAGCAAGACTTTTGACAAGGTCCTGCATGGGAGGTTGTCAAGAAGTTTCAGTACCTTGGCATTGAAGATGATGTAGTAAAGTTGGCTTGGCAGGAGAATGGTAGCAGATGGTTGCCTTTCTGACTGGAGGCCGGTGACTAATAGTGTGCCACAGGGATTGGTGCTGGGTCCTTGTTGTTTGTCATCTATATCAATGATCTGGGTGATAATGTGGCTAACTGGATCAGCACGTTTGTGGGTGACACCAAGATTGGGGATGTAGTGGACAGTGAGGAAGGCTTCACAGCTAGCAGTGGGATCTGGACCAGATGGAGAAATGGGCTGAAAAATGGCAGATAGAATTTAATGCAGACAAGTGTGAGGTGTTGCACTTTGGGAGGACAAACCAGAATAGGTCTTACACAGTGAACAGTAAGACATTGAGGAATGCAATAGAACAGAGGGATCTGGGAATGCAGATCCATTATTCCCTGAAAAGGTGTTGCAGGTAGATTGGGTAGTAAAGACCTATTGGCACATTGGCCTTCATATATCAAAGTATTGAGTACAAGAGATGTTATGTTGAATATTGGTGAATGTCTTGTACTTTCAGGTAGGCATGGCTGATCCTGGTCTCCCAGGAGATATTTCTCCTCCAATGATTCCTTGGGCTATATGGGGTCTTGCTGTGCATCCATTGTGCCCATGAAGTCAGTGAAGGTACCAGTCCTTTCCCCAGGCCTATCCCACCTGGAGCGGAGCTGACGGCTCCGGCCTTCGAGCAAAGGAGGCAGTGTGGCCAATCCATACTCAGAACGCAGTGGGCTCTGCCCAGTACATCACGAGCACATCCCTCTCCATGACTGGGTGTATCTACAGAGCGTATACAAAATCATGAGGGGTATAGATAGGCTAAATGCCAAAAGGCTCTTCCTGTTGAGATTGGGCGAGACTGGAAATAGGTAAGGGCGAAAGGTGAAACATTTAAGGGGAACTATCCTCACTCGGAGGTGGTGAAAGTGTGGAACGCTGCCGGTGGAAGAGGGGTGGAAGAGGTGGATCTGAGTTCAATTTCAACACATAAGAACATTTGTATTGGTACATGGACAGGAGGGGTGAGGAGGGATATGGTCCTGGTGCAGGGGGATGGGACGAGGTGAATAATAGTTTGGCCTGGACTAGATAGGCTGAAGGGCCTGTTTCTGTGCTGTAGTACTACAGGAAGGATGTGGAAGCATTGGAAAGGGAACAGAGGAGATTTATCAGGATGCTGCCTGGTTTAGAGAGTATGCATTACGATCAGAGATTAAGGGAGCTAGAGCTTTACTCTCCAGAGAGAAGGAGGATGAGAGGAGACATGATAGAGGTGTACAAGATATTAAGAGGAATAGATAGAGTGGACAGCCAGCGCCTTTTCCCCAGGGCACAACTGCTCAATACAAGGGGACATGGCTTTAAGGTAAGAGGTGGGAAGTTCAAGGGGGATATTAGAGAAAGGTTTTTTACTCAGAGGGTGGTTGGTGCATGGTATGCACTGCCTGAGTCAGTGGTGGAGGCAGATACACTAGTGAAATTTAAGAGACTACTAGACAGGTATATGGAGGAATTTAAGGTGGGGGGTTATATGGGAGGCAGGGTTTGAGGGTTGGCACAACAATGTGGGCTGAAGGGCCTGTACTGTGCTGTACTATTCTGTGTTCTATGTTCTAGTGCTCTGTGGCTCCAAAAAGCAGAGCGACAAAGGGACAAAGAGAGATGAAACGGAACAATAAATTGTGTGCCAGATCATTCCCAGAGCAGAGCTGTGTAATTCCACTGGAATGCATAGGATAGGACTGTGCCCGGGATGGATTTTTCAGTTATGAGGAGAGACCAGAGAGGAACGTGGTAGGGGGTAGGAAACAACCGGACAGAGGAACTCACTAGGTCAAGCAGCATGTGTGGTGGTAGCATTGCTTTATGGCCCCATCGGGGTTCCCTGTGACTTTACTCCCACGTAAGGGTTGAGGTTAGTGACTTGTGGGCATACCATGTTGACGACACTTGCTGGCTCCCTCCCAGCACCTCTTCGGACTGTGTTGGTCGTTGACACAAGCTACGCATTTCACTGTATGATTCAATATACTCTCGATAAATAAAGCTAACCTTTAAAAGAATGGTCGATGGGCATGGTTCAACCCAAAACATCAACAATTCCTTCTCCCTTCCACACATACTGCCCAACCCATTGAGTTCTTCCAGTGTCTGCTCTCTGTCTTCTTCCACCTGTCCTACATCCACCCTTCCTGGCTCCTTCTGCCCATAATCCCCCACCTCTCCTTGGTCCACCTGTTACCTACTGAACTATCTCAGTCTTTCTCTTCTCTACCTGTTTGACCTCCTTGCTCATCTTGACCCAAAATGTCAACAATTTCCTACCCACCCCCCCACAATGTTGACAGTTTCTCTTCCCTCACAGTCGCTGCTCGACCTGCTCAGTTCCTCCAGCAGGTGTTGCTGCAGATTCCAATGTCTCGGGCATCTGCATGTAGGAGGTAGATCAGAGAGTGAGAAATGTTTCCGGGTAACAGGGGGGTTTAAGCCAAAAGTGCAGAGATTTAGAATTAGGGGTTGAGGATTCAGAGGGGGGTATAATGAGAGTCTATTTCCCCCCCCCCAAAAGGGGGGGGGGTTTTGGAATCTGGGACACACTGTTTCAAGGGGTGGTGGAGACATGGATTTTGTTCAGCCTTTGAAAGTAGAGACTGCTGCAGACGTCAATGTGTCAATGGGAACTTGGCTATCTGTGACGGGCTGAAGGGCCTGTTTCTGTTCTGTGTGACTCTACTTTAGTGGGGTTTTCCCAGCTCGGACCCACCGAGGATTCCAGATTCAATTGACTGCAGATTCCTTCTTCTCCAGCCCCCTCACCTTTCCCACCCACCTGTCGCCTTCCAGCTAGCCTCTTTCAACTCTTCCCACCTTTTTATTCTAGCATCTTCCTCTTCCTTCTCAGTCCCGATATAGGGTCTCGGGCCAAAACGTCGACTGTTCATTCCCCTCCACAGATGCTGCCTGACCTGCTGAGTTCCTCCAGCATTTTATGTGCGTTGCTCTGGATTTCCAGCTTCTGCAGATTTCCCTGTGTTTGTTATGAATATTATTGCCTGGTTAGAAAGTGAGGTCTTGTCTCCCTCATTTTCCATAAGGCCATGAGGGCGGAATTCGGCCCACCGAGTCTGGTCCGTCATGCCATCTCGGCTGATTTATTTCCCTCTCAAACCCAGTCTCCTGCCTTTTCTTCATAACCTTTCACGGCCTGACTGATCAGTAACCTATCGACCTCCGGTTTTAATGTACCTAATGACTTATGCCCACCGCCGTCCGTGGCAATGAATTCCACAGATTCACCACGCTCTGCCGGAAGAAATTCCTCCTCATCGCTGTTCTGAAGGGAGGTCCTTCTGTCCTGAGGCGGTGTAAACATCCTCTCCACATCCACTCTATCCAGGCCTGTCAATACTTGGTAGGTTTCAATGAGATTACCGCCCCCCCCCCACACACACACAATTCTTCTAACCTCCATCCTTCATTTTAAACTTAGTTTTTAATTCCCCGACGCTGGGGAAAGGTCTCCGTGCACTCACCCTGTCTCTGCCCCGCGTGTTCTTTCAAACTTCTGCACGGCCGCAGGGAAAACAGCCCCAACCCGACCCGACCCGACCCAACCTCTCCTTGTAACCCCGGCTCGCAAATCAGGTCGGCGTCCCTGACAATCTTTTCTGCGCCCTCTCCAGTTCGACCCAGTAGGGAGGTTACCAGAAGTGCCGGCAATATTTCTGATTCTGGGATATTTGGGATGGGGGGTGGGTGCGGCGGGGAATGGGATAGGAGGAAGGGAGAGCACCTCTTCCCTTCTCCAGTCATCTGGCTCCCTCCCGCAGACCAACCCACGCCGTGCCCGTCTCCAGCTGTGAGTTAGTCTAGGTCAATTTTATTATCGAGGTACCTACTTATCCGTCACCATATCCGACCCTGGCGTTCATTTTCCTGCGGGCATTCGCCGCAGACAGAAATAAGTAGAATAGAATCGATGGAGATCTACACAAGCACAAGCGGACAAACTACCAATGTGGCAAACTGTGCAAAATACAAAAGACAAACAAGTAATAGTGTTAGTAAAAAAATAGTATTGAGACCAGGAGTGGCAGAACATGAGCCCTTGGAAGTGAGTCCGTAGGTTGTGGGACCAGTTCGGAAGTTGGGGTGAGTGAAGTGATCCACGCTGGTTCAGGAGCCGGATGGTTGCAGGGTAATAGCTTTCTGAATCTGGTGGGATGGGGCCCAAGATTATTAAATATTTGGGGGGGGGGTTACGATTTAATGTTGAGGGTCCTAGCTGCTCCGTACTTCTGAGGATGGGTCCCAACGTCCTGAGGACGCGCAGAGTTCATGTCGCACCCCTCCCCGCTTCAGCTCTGCGCTCTCAGATCAGCTTGTCGGCCCCGATCACAAGTAGCATCCGACACCTCTTTATGCCCACCCTATATGAAGGGTCCCGACCTGAAGCTGTCCCCTTCCTTCCCTCCCCTCCGAGCCGCTGAGATGCTCCGGCGGATTGTTAGTTGCTCCGGGATTCCAGCGCTCGCCCATATCCCCTGTGTACCCCTCACCCCCCCCTTGAATTCGTGTCATTCCTTGTCGGGCGTCCATCTCGGTCTCTGCCAGAGGCCCGATGTTTGTCCGGTCGTCCCAGCCTGTTCTCATCCCAAACAGCCCGCGCTGTTCAAGAAGGTCTCAGAGGGGCCAGATACATAATGGAAGGAGGGGTCGGGACAAGGAGGTGGGTGAAGGGTCACGGTGGTTTGGAAAAGGAAGGTTCACACACACACGCACACACACTCACTCACTCTAGTAAACCTGAAGGGTTACGGGAATCCTGTGGGAGCCGGCAGGGGTTGGGAGGGAGGGGGAAGGAGCCGAACGGCTCTGTGAATCAGTGTTCTTGTCCAAAGTCCCCTCCCCACAGAGCTGAGAGCCAAGGCCAGGAGCCAGGACCTGATTTCAGGCATTGCGTCCGACCCACGTACAGAGAGGTTCCAGAAACACCTACAGAATTCCCACCGCTTCCCGGTATCCCGAAAATATTAACCTTCCCGTTTCTGCATTTGTTTGTGTGTGTGTTTGTGTGTCACTGTATATGTGTGTGTGTGTGTGTCTCTGTCTGTCAATGTGTGACAGATTCACACACACACACGGTGACACACAAAATGACAGCGTGTGTCACTCTGCGCGTGTGTTCACTGTACAGTTGAAGTGGGAAGTTTACATACACTGAGGTTGAAGTCATTAAAACTCGTTGTTTAACCACTCCACAGATTTCATATTAGCAAACTATAGTCTTGGCAAGACGTTGAGGACATCTACTTCGTGCATGACACGAGCAATTTTTCCAACAATTGTTCACAGACAGATTATTTCACTTTTAATTGACTGTAATCATAATTCCAGTGGGTCAGAAGTTTACAAACAAAATCAAAAGAAATCAGCCAAGACCTCAGATAAAAAACATTGCGGGCCTCCCCAAGTCTGGTTCATCCTTGGGAGCAATTTCCAAACGCCTGCAGGTACCACGTTCATCTGTACAAACAATAGAACCTGTACACAAGTATAAACACCATGGGACCACGCAGCCTTCATGCCGCTCAGGAAGGAGACGCATTCTGTCTCCCAGAGATGAACGTACTCTGGCGCGAAAAGTGCAAATCAATCCCAGAACAACAGCAAAGGACCTTGTAAAGGTGCTAGAGGAAACAGGTAGACAAGTATCTATAACCACAGTAAAACGAGTCCTATATCGACATAACCTGAAAGGCTGCTCAGCAAGGAAGAAGCCACTGCTCCAAAACCACCATAAAAAAGCCAGACTACAGTTTGCAAGTGCACATAGGGACAAAGATCTGACTTTTTGGAGAAATGCCCTCTGGTCTGTTGAAACAAAAATTGAACCGTTTGGCCATAATGGAGTGGCCATCACAAAGTCCGATAGAAAATCTGTGGGCAAAACTGAAAAAGTGTGTGCGAGCAAGGAGGCCTACAAACCTGACTCAGTTACACCGGTTCTGTCTGGAGGAATGGAACAAAATTCCAGCAACTTATTGTGAGAAGCTTGTGGAAGGCTATCCAGAATGTTTGACCCAAGTGAAACAATTTAAAGGCAAAGCTACCAAATGCTAACAAAGTGTATGTAAACTCCTGACCCACTGGGAAAGTGATGAAAGAAATAAAAGCTGAGATAAATCATTCTCTCTACTATTATTCTGACATTTCACATTCTTAAAATTAATCAGTGATCCTAACTGACCTAAGACAGGGAATGTTTTCTAGGATTAAATGTCAGGAATTGTGAAAAACTGAGTTTAAATGTATTTGGCTAAATTGTATGTAAACTTCTGACTTCAACTTTATGTGTGAATACATCTAGTCTGTCTTTGAGTCTGTGTGTATCACTGTGTGTGTGTGTGTGTGTGTGTGTATATCACTGTGTGTCTGTGTGTATCACTGTGTGTCAGTCTGTGTGTATCCCTGTGTCTGTCTGTCTGCGTGTGTCTGTGTGAGTCTGTGTGTATCACTCTGTGTGTGTGTGTGTACGTTCCTGGGGTCCGACTGTCTCCCTCTGCCACCCATCCCCGCCCAGCCCACTCCACCCCACAGGCATCAGGGATGAAGAGGTGACAACCATCCCCTTCCCCCCCCCACCCTGCTGACCTCCAACCCACTGAACTCCCGCCCCTATCCACTCCCCTCTTGCCCTTTAATAACTCAGCGAGGAGACCAGACCTCAGGGTGGGGACTGTCATTCCAGGACTCCCAAATTCCACCTAGGAGCAGCCTCACAGAGGATGGGGGCAGGGAGACACAGCCCGAGGGGATCATATCGAGCCTCCCACATCCCAACAACTGCCCCCTTGTGTGTGGATTCGGGGTAGAATCTGGGTGGAAATCGACTGGAATGTGGGGAGAATGGTCAGCATTAATGTGACTGGCCAAAGTCCCTGCTGTGTCTCATGATGACTAACACCCAGTGGGTTAGGGGTTTCTGCCCCGTCCTTTCCCAACAGGACCTCCTAACTCTGAAGACAGAAATGTGCCTCCCAAAGGCCTCACCCTGCTCAAACCATAACTTATAATCTCCATCACAGCCCCTTCGCCACGAATTGTCACACCGGGTGCCTGTCTAAACTTAACATTCTGCAATACTTCTTCAATCTCACGGTGTTCCAAAGACAACACCTCAACAGGCCTGGCTTTGTTCAAAGTTATGAAACTCCAGTGGTGTATTACACCCTCTGATGTTGCCATTCTTGTTCATCAACCCCAGGGGGTTAGGACACAGAGGGGTACAGTGCAGGACAGGCTGTTCAGCCCACAATGTTGTCGAAGTATGCATGCAGTACACAACTCTGAGATTCTCCTTCTCCAGAACGCCACAAAACAAAGGAAAACCACGGTAGCAAGTTCTAGGAGAAACGGCAAACTCACCCCCCCCCCCACATACACACACACACACAACAGAAAACAGCAGCAACACAATCATCAACCCCCCCTCCCTCCCACAAACCCCCTTCCCTCTGCACAAAAACACAACAAGAACATTGGCAGCCAAGCCCTCCTTGCACATGAGACACAACAAAAACATTGTTCCCCAAATCCCCTCCCCCCAAAAAACACAGCAAGAACACATCATCTCCAAATCCCTGTCCCCCACAAAACCACAAGAAAACCATCCTCCGAATCTCCCTCCCCCACAAAAACAAAAGAACATCATCTCCCAGATCCCCCACCCCACAAAAACACAAGAACGTCATCCCCCAAATTCCCCTCCCCCCCACAAAACACAGGAACATTGCCTCCCAAACACCCCTCCCTGCACAAAAAAACTAACAAAAATTCAACAAGAACGTCAGCCTGGATCCCCTCCCCTCACCTGTCTTGCCTATCTTGCTGTCCTCTTGTTTATCACCCGTCTCTCTCCTTTTCCTTCATATTCCTGTGTCTATCTGAATTATGTTTTACAGAGCCTATAAGAAATATACTTTATACTTTATTGTTGCCAAACAATTGATACTAGAATGTACAATCATCACAGTGATAATTGATTCTGTTCTTCCCACTCCCCGGAGTACAAATCGATAGTAAATATTAAAAATTTAAATTATAAATCATAAATAGAAAATAGAAAATGGAAGGTAAGGTAATGCAAAAAAAACCGAAAGGCAGGTCCGGACGTTTGGTGGGTACGGCCCAGATCCGGGTCAGGATCTGTTCAGCAGTCTTATCACGGTTGGAAAGAAGCTGATCCCAAATCTGGCCGTACGAGTCTTCAAGCTCCTGAGCCTTCTCCTGGAGGGAAGAGGGACGAAAAGTGTGCTGGCTGGGTGGGTCGTGTCCCTGCTTATCCTGGCAGCACTGCTCCGACAGCGTGCGGTGTAAAGTGAGCCCACAGACGGAAGATTGGTTTGTGTGATGTTCACCACCCACCTCCCCCCCCCCAGAAGTTTTCATGTTTTAATGTTTTGCAACACTAAATCACAGTGGATTTAATTTGGCTTTTTTTGACACTGATCAACAGAAAAGATTCTTTCATGTCAAAGTGAAAACAAATTTATATAAATTCTCTGAATTTATTACAATTATTGATCACAAAATAATTGAATGCATAATTACTCACCCCCTTCAAGTCAGTATTTAATAGATGCACTTTTGGCAGCAATTACAGCCTCGTGTCTGTGTAGATAGGTCTCTATCAGCTTTGCACATCTGAACACTGCAATTTTTCCCCATTCTTTACAAAGCTGTTCAAGCTCTGTCAGATTGCATGGGGATCGTGAGTGAACAGCCCTTTTCAAGTCCAGCAATAAATTCTCAATTGGACTGAGGTCTGGACTCTGACTTGGCCACTCCAGGACATTAACTTCATTGTTTTTAACCCATTCCTGTGTAGCTTTGGCTTTATGCTTGGGGTCATTGTCTTGCTGGAAAACAAATATTTTCCCAAGTCGCAGTTCTCTTGCAGACTGCATCAGGTTTTCCTCCAGGATTTCCCTGTTTGCTACATTCATTTTACCCTCTACCTTCACAAGCCTTCCAGGATCTGCTGCAGTGAAGCATCCCCACAGCATGATGCAGCCACCACCATGCTTCACGGTAGGGATGGTGTGTTTTTGATCGTGCGTGACATTTGGCTAATGCCAAATATAGTGTTTAGTCTGATGGCCAAAAAGCTCAATTTAGGTTTCATCAGACTATAGGTTTCTTCCAGCTGACTTCAGAGTCTCCCACATGCCTGCTGGCAAACTCTAGCCGAGATTTCATGCAAGTTCTTTTTTTTTTCAATAGTGGCTTTCTCTTTGCCACTCTCCCATAAAGCTGCGACGGGTGAAGCACCCGGGCAACAGTTGTTGTATGCACAGCCTCTCCCATCTCCGCCACTGAAGCTTGTAACTCCTCCAGAGTTGTCACAGGTCTCTTGTTGTCCTCGCTCACTAGTCCCCTTCTTGAACGGTCACTCAGTTTTTGAGGATGGCCTGCTCTGGGCAGATTTACAGCCGTGCCATATTCTTTCCATTTCTTGGTGATTGATTTAACTGTGATATTCAGTGACTTGGAAACTTTCTTGTATCCATTTCCTGACTTGCGCTTTTCAATAACTGTTTCGCAGAGTTACCTGGAGTGTTCTTTTGTCTTCATTGTGTAGTTTTTGCCAGGATACTGACTCACCAGTAGTTGGACCTTCCAGATACAGGTGTATTTTTAAGACAATTGAAACACCTTGACAGCACACAGTTCTCCAAAAACAGATCTCCATTTATTTAATTATGTGACTTCTAAAACCAGTGGCTGCACCAGTGATGATTTGGTTTGTCGTATTAAAGGGGATGAATACTTATGCAATCAATTATTTTATGTTTTATATTTGTAATTAATGTAGATCGCTTTGTAGAGATCTGTTTTCACTTTGATATGAGTCTTTATCTGTTGATCAGTGTCAAAAAAGCCAAATTAAATCCATTGTGATTCAATGTTGTAAAACAATAAAATATGAAAACTTCCGGGGGGGGGGTGAATACTTTGTCAATACTTTCTACAGGCACTGTATTTATTTATAGATACAGTGACAGACTCTCCCAGCTCAATGATCCCATGCCACACAGTTACACCCATGCATGTCCAATTAACCTACTAGTCCATATGTGTTTGGAACATGAGAGGAGACTAGGGCACTGGTCACGGAGAAAATGTACAAACTCTTTACAGACCAATGGAATTTACTCTGGTCACGGGGAGAACGTACAAACTCCTTACAGACGGTGGAATTTACTCTGCTGGCTTTGTAATGGTGTTACACTAACCACTATCGTGCCACTCTAAAGGCTCCTTAAACTCCGCCAAATTGTCTACTTCCACCACTACCTCTGATAACCCATTCTAGGCACCTATCAATCTCGGCTTAGAAAAGCTTGGCCCTCATATCACCTTTAAACCTTTCCTCCGTAAAACCATTTTTGCCCTAGGGTAAAGATTCTGACTGTCTCTCCTATCAATGCCTCTCATAAGGCATAGGGGCAGAAATAGGCTGTTCGGCCCTATGGATCTGACCTTCCATTCTATTCTGGCTGATTTTCCTCCTCTTTCCTCCATTCTCCTGCCTTCTTCCCAATACCTTTGACACCCTGACTAATCAAGAGCCCTATCAATCTCACTTTAAATGCACCCAATGACTTGACTTCCACAATGAGTTCTACAGATTCACCACCCTTGGCTAAAGAAATTCCTCCCCATAATTAAAAAAAGCTCAATCTGAATTCCCATCTGGGGTCCATGGACCCTTTGGTTCATGGTAAGGCTCCATGGTATAAAAAAGGAAGGGGTCCCTTGCTCTGTCAAATCTTCCTTAGCCTCCAACGCCTGTGGGAGTTCAATCCAAATTTGGCCAATCTTTGCTCAGAGCTTGTACTCGATAAATTTCTTCTGCCCCCTGTAATCCAGGATAGATCTCTAATCCAGGCAAATCTCTTCTGGCTCCTCTAATCCAGGCAAATTTCTTTCTGCACTCTCTAATCCAGGTAGATCTCTTCTGCACCCTCTCCACATCCTCCTATAATGAATTTTTAGTTGTATCTTAAGCTGTACCCCAGTAACGGGGTGAGTGTGTGTGTGTGTTGGGGGTGGTGTACACCCTGATTCCCACCTAGTCCAGTCTTGCCTCTATTGCCCAGGATTTGTGTAGATTGGCATTATAGATGACATTCCCCTCCACGCAACTCCAGAATGGCTAATGGCTAACAACTCTCCCGACCACTGACAAAGGAGCGTATGGGGGAGGCTTTAATCCAAACATAGACGGAGTCACTAGGCCTCTCGAGTCCGTGCTGGGTTATCAACCCATGGTTCTCCTCCCCCCAACGTTTAACATATTTGCTCATTAACTACCCCCCCTGAATCTACCCCTCACCCACACATAAAGGGGTAACTTCCATCAGCTGATTAACCCACTAAACGAACTGCACGTCGCTGGGATGTGGGAGGGAAATGGAGCACCCAGGCAAAACCTGTGTAGTCCCATGGACAATGTGGAAAATCCAAGTGTGCACACACACTCACACCCACACACATAAACACAGATACACACACAGACACACACTCACACCCACACACATAAACACAGATACACACACAGACACACACTCACACCCACACACATAAACACAGATACACACACAGACACACACTCACACCCACACACATAAACACAGATACACACACAGACACACACTCACACCCACACACATAAACACAGATACACACACAGACACACACTCACACCCACACACATAAACACAGATACACACACAGACACACACTCACACCCACACACATAAACACAGATACACACACAGACACACACTCACACCCACACAGACAAAAGTGCACGTGCACGCGCGCGCGCACGCATATATTGGGAACAGATGTTCTCAGGGAAATGTATGGAAGAAATGTGGCAAATGTTCAGGGGATATTTGCGTGGTGTTCTGCATAGGTACTTTCCAATGAGACAGGGAAAGAATAGTAGGGTTCAGAAACCCTGGTGTACAAAGGCTATTGTAAATCTAGTCAAGAAGAAAAGAAGAGCTTATGAAAGGTTCAAAAAGCTAGGTAATGATAGAGATCTAGAAGATTATAAGGCTAGCAGGGAGGAGCTTAAGAAAGAAATTAGGAGAACCAGAAGGGGGAATGAGAAGGCCTTGGCAGGCAAAATTAAAAAAAAACCCAAGGCATTCTACAAGTATATGAAGAGCAAAATAATAAGACATGAGAGAATAGGACCAATCAAGTATGACATTGGAAAAATGTGTAAGGAACCAGATGAAATAGCAGAGGTACTTAATGAATACTTTGCTTTGGTATTCACTACGGAAAAGGATCTTGGTGATTGTAGTGATGACTTACAGCAGACTGAAAAGCTTGAGCATGTAGATATTAAGAAAGCGGATGTGCTGGAGCTTTTGGAAAGCATCAAGTTGGATAAGTCACCAGGACCGGACAAGATGTACCCCAGGCTACAGTGGGAGGTGAGGGAGGAGATTGCTGAGCCTCTGGCGATGATCTTTGCATCATCAACGAGGGTGGGAGAGGTTCTGGAGGATTGGAGGGTTGCGGATGTTGTTCCCTTATTCAAGAAAGGGAGTAGAGATAGCCCAGGAAATTATAGACCAGTGAGTCTTACTTCAGTGGTTGGTAAGTTGATGGAGAAGATTCTGAGAGGCAGGATTTATGAACATTTGGGGAGGCATAATATGATTAGGAGTAGTCAGCATGGCTTTATCAAAGGCAGGTCATGCCTTACGAGCCTGATTGATTTTTTTGAGTTTGTGACTAAACACGTTGGTGAAGGTAGAGCAGTAGATGTAGCTTATATTGATTTCAGCAAGGCATTTGATAATGTTACCCCATGCAAGGCTTATTGAGAAAGTAAGGAGGCATGGGATCCAAGAGGATATTGCTTTGTGATCCAGAATTGGCTTGCCCACAGAAGGCAAACAGTGGTTGTAGATGGGTCATATTCTGCATGGAGGCCAGTGACCAGTGGTGTGCCTCAGAGATCTGTTCTGGGACCCCAACTCTTTGTGATTTTTATAAATGTCCTGGATGAAGAAGTGGAGGGATGGGTTAGTAAATTTGCTGATAACACAAAGGTTGGAGGTGTTGTGGATAGTGTGGAGGGCTGTCAAAGGTTACAACGGGACATTGATAGGATGCAAAACTGGGCTGAGAAGTGGCAGATGGAGTTCAACCCAGATAAGTGTGAGGTGGTTCATTTTGGTAGGTCAAAAATGATGGCAGAATATAGTATTAATGGTAAGACTCTTGGCAGTGTGGAGGATCAGAGGGATCCTGGGGTCCGAGTCCATAGGACACTCAAAGCTGCTGCGCAGGTTGACTCTGTGGTTAAGAAGGTGTTCGGTGCATTGGCCTTCATCAATCACGGGATTGAGTTTAGGAGCCAAGAGGTAATGTTGCAGCTATATAGGACCCAGGTCAGACCCCACTTGGAGTCTGTGCTCAGTTCTGGTCACCTCACTACAGGAAGGATGTGGAAACCATAGAAAGGGTGCAGAGGAGACTTACAAGGATGTTGCCTGGATTGGGGAGCATGCCTTATGAGAATAGGTTGAGTGAACTCAGCCTTTTCTCCTTGGAGCGACAGAGGATGAGAGGTGACCTGATAGAGGTGTATAAGATGATGAGAGGCATTGATTGTGTGGATAGTCAGAGGCTTTTCCCCAGGGCTGAAATGGCTAGCACAGGAGGGTGCTTGGAAGAAGGTACAGAGGAGATGTCAGGGTAAGTTTTTTATGCAAAGAGTGGTGAGTGCGTGGAATGGGCTGCCAGTAATGGTGGTGGAGGTCGATACAATAGGGTCTTTTAAGAGATTCCTGGACAGGTACATGGAGCTGAGAAAAATAGAGGGCTATGGGTAACCCTAGGAAATTTCTAAGGTAGGAACATGTTTGGCACAGCTTTGTGGGCCAAAGGGCCTGTATTGTAGGTTTTTTATTTTTCTTTGTATTTATTGTGAATGCCCACAAGAAAATTGATGGGTACATAGATAGATACTTTATTGCTCCCAAAGGAAATGACACTGTCACAGTAGCTTTCCAAGTGTACAGATATACGAATATCAGAAGAGAAGTCAGAAAGAATAAAATACAAGTTACCTCAGACAGTCTAACAGGACTTCCCCAGCTGTAGGTTGACTCATTGTATAGTCTAACGGCTGATGGTGGACAGCTGGACCAGAGGAACTGCACCCTAGGGTTCTGAAAGAGGTCGCAGTAGAGATTATGGAGGCATCAGTAAGGATCTTTCAAAAATCATTGGACTCTGGCATGGTGCCAGAGGACTGGAAAATTGCAAATGTCACTCCACTCTTTAAGAAAGGAGGAAAGCAGCGGAAAGGAAATTATAGACCAGTTAGCCTGACCTCAGTGGTTGGGAAGATGTTGGAGTCAATTGATAAGGATGAGGTGATGGAGTACTTGGTGACACAGGACAAGTTAGTACAAAGTCAGCATGGTTTCCTTCAGGGAAAATCCTGCCTGACGAACCAGTTGGAATTCTTTGAGGAGATTACAAGTAGGATAGATAAAGGGGATGCAGTGGATGTTGTATATTTGGACTTTCAGAAGGCCTTTGACAAGGTGCCATACATGAGGCTGCTTACCCATGGTATTACAGGAAAGTTACTGGCAAGGTTAGAGTATTGGCTGATTGGTAGGAGGCAGCGAGTGGGAATAAAAGGATCCTTTTCTGGTTGGTTGCCAGTGACTAGTGGTGTTCCACAGGGGTCAGTGTTGGGACCATTTCTTCTTATGCTGTGTATCAATGATTTAGATGATGGAATAGATGGTTTTGTTGCCAAGTTTGCAGGTGACACAAGGATTGTTGGAGGAGCAGGTAGTATTGAAGAAACAGGTAGAATGCAGAGAGAGAATGGGCAAGAAAGTGGCAAATGAAATACAATATTGGAAAATGCATGGTCATGCACTTTGGTAGAAGAAATAAATGTGCAGACTACTTTCTAAGAGGGGAGAAAATTCAAAAATCTGAAATGCAAAGGGACTTGGGAGTCCTTATGCAAAACACTCTAAAGGATAACTTGTAAGTTGAGTTGGTGGTGAGGAAGGCGAATGCCATGTTAGCGTTCATTTCAAGAGGTCTAGAATAGAAGAGCTGAGGCTTTATAAGGCAGTGGTGAGGCCTCACCTTGAGTATTGTGAACAGTTTTGGGCTCCTCATCTAAGAAAAGATGTGCTGGCATTGGAGAGGGTCCAGAGGAAACACCAGGCAAGGTCATTTGATTCCAAACAATAGGTTTATTGATCATTACAGAATGTCTCTCTGGTGCTTCCCGCTCCCACCCCTTTTCCCAACCTTGATTCCCCTCTCCCTGCCCCCATCTCACGCACAGTCCACAATAGAGACCCGTATCTGAATTGGGCTTATCATCCCTCACATCTGTCATGATTTTTTTCTCTTCCAGCAAAAGTACAGTGCAATACAGATAATTACTACAGTACTCAGCAAAGGTCTTGGGCACCCTAGCAATATATATGTCTCTAAGGGTTTTGCACAATATTGTAGGTACTTTGATAATCGATTGACTTTGAAGTTAAAAAAAATAAGTAACGTAGAAATAGTGAGGTAATATTCCTAGGTTTATGGAATGTTTGGAAATCTGATGGTGGAGGGGAAGAAGCTGTTCCTAAAACATTGAGTGTGTGTCTTCAGGCTCCTGTACCTGGTAGCAATGAGAAGAGGATATATCATACAGGAGCTTACCGCGCTGTGAGAGGTGGCATTGAAATGGAAAAGTGTTGACAGAATTGTCCCTCTCAACAAGGCCACTGGGGAGGCCGCAGCAAATATTTGCCGTCGGGACGTCAGTCTCAATGAACATTCAGTCACTCAGTGTGAGGAACAGTATCAGTGCTGGCTGCTTCACAGTGTTTACTGATGGAGAACAGAGAGCACAGAACAGTAACAGCACAGTACAGGCGCTCTGGCCCAGGAAACAGTGCCAGGGAGATCCTCCGCTGCGTGCCAGCAGACTGCAGGCTGACGGCAAATGCACATGCCAGTCGGAATTATCACAGTGCGGGAGGAGGCTATTCCTCCCCCCCCCCACCCCGTGCTGCCGGCTTCCGGCTGCCTCTCGGGAGCCTTCCAGCCACAGATTATTCCCGTTTGTGTTCAGGCGCGTCAAGGTGTGAGGCAGGCAGGTGCAAGGCACTGGGTGCAGGAGCGAGGTAATCGGGCTGCAGCTAGTCATAGGGCCACAGGAGATAGCAGCAGAATCAGGCCATTCAGCCCATTGCATCCTCACTACCCCATCACGGCTGATTTATTTCCCCTCTCAGCCTCTCCCCGTTACCTTTGACACCCTGACTAATCAAGGGCCGGCCGACCAAGTACAGCCGGTGACATTCTCCACAGCAGTCCCGTGGCAATGAATTCCACAGATTCACCACCCCGGCGAAATAAATTCAGCCTCAGCTCTGTCTAACGGGACGTCCTTCTATTCTGAGGCTGTGTCTCTGGTGCTAGACTCCATCACGATTGGAATCTCACTCTTCACATCCAATTCTTGGTAGCTTTCCATGAGAACCCCCATTCACTCTTCTAAACTCCAGCGAGTACAGGCCTGGAGCTTTCAAATGCTCCTCAAATGTTAACCCTTTCATTCCCGGGATCATTCTTGTAAACCTCGTCTGGACCTTCTCCAAAGCCAGCACATTCTCTCTCAGGTGAGGGGTCCAGGGCTGCTCACAATACTCCAAGTGAGGTTTTACCAATGCCTTGGTCTTGTGCCGACACTGTCTCTGTATTTCTTCCTGACCGAGGAGCCCATTATGTCCATGCTAACTCACGGATTATAAATCATAAAGCGGACCCTTCAGCCCCACTGGCCCATGCTAACCCATCTAAGCTAGGTCCATTTGCCTCAAATCCCTCTGAACGTTTACTGTTCGAGTATCTTTTAAATGTTGTTAATGTCCCTGCCTCAACACTTCATCTGGCAGCTCGTCCCAAGGATGGATGAAGAATTTTCCCCTTGGGTACCAGTAAAATCTCTTTCCTCTCACCTTAAATTTGTGCCCTTGATTCCTCAACCCTGGGAAAAAGACCGTGTGCATCTATCTGCAGTACCGTGCAAAAATCTTCCGCACATATGTAGTTGGTAAGTTGATGGAGAAGATCCTGAGAGACAGGATTTATGAACATTTGGAGAGGTATAATATGATTAGGAATAGTCAGCACGGGTTTGTCAAAGGTGGGTCATGCCTTACGAGCCTGATTGAATTTTTTGAGGATCTGACTAAACACATTGATGAAGGTAGAGCAGTAGATGTAGTGTATATGGATTTCAGCAAGGCATTTGATAAGGTACCCCATGCAAGGCTTATTGAGAAAGTAAGGAGGCATGGGATCCAAGGGGACATTGCTTTGTGGATCCAGAACTGGCTTGCCCACAGAAGGCAAAGAGTGGTTGTAGACGGGTCATATTCTGCATGGAGGCCAGTGACCAGTGGAGTGCCTCAGGGATCCGTTCTGGGACCCCTACTCTTTGTGAATTTTATAAATGACCTGGATGAGGAAGTGGAGGGATGGGTTAGTAAGTTTGCTGATGACACAAAGGTTGGGATAGTGTGGAGGGCTACAACAGGACTGAGAAGTGGCAGATGGAGTTCAACCCAGATAACTGTGAAGTGGTTCATTTTGGTAGGTCAAATATGATGGCAGAATATAGTATTAATGGTAAGACTCTCGGCAGTGTGGAGGATCAGAGGAATCTTGGGGTCCGAGTCCATAGGATGCTCAAAGCTGCTGCACAGGTTGACTCTGTAGTTAAGAAAGCATACAGTGCACTGGCCTTCATCAATCGTGGGATTGAGTTTAGGAGCCAAGAGGTAATGTTGCAGCTATATAGGACCCTGGTCAGACCCACTTGGAGTACTGTGCTCAGTTCTGGTTGCCTCACTACAGGAAGGATGTGGAAACCATAGAAAGGGTGCAGAGGAGATTTACAAGGATGTTGCCTGGATTGGGGAGCATGCTTTATGAGAATAGGTTGAGTGAACTCAGCCTTTTCTCCTTGGAGCGACGGAGGATGAGAGGTGACCTGATAGAGGTGTACAAGATAATGAGAGGCAGTTTTCATGTGGATAGTCAGAGGCTTTTCCCCAGGGCTGAAATGGCTAGCATGAAAAGGCTAGCACAAAATAGGTACAGAGGAGATGTCAGGGGTAAGTCTTTTACGCAGAGAGTGGTGAGTGTGTGGAATGGGCTGCCGGTGACGGTGGTGGAGGCAGATATGATAGGGTCTTTTAAGAGACTCCTGAATAGGTACATGGAGCTTAGAAAAATAGAGGGCTATGGGTAGTTCTAAGGTAGGAACATGTTCGGCACAGCTTTGTGGGCCGAAGGGCCTGTATTGTGCTGTATGTTTTCTATGTTTCTATGTGTATAGCTAGACTTTTGCACAGTACTAGATTTGTCAACGTGGGGCAGGGAGCAGTTTTGTAAATCCAGCAGGAACAAAGGATGTTGGGAATGCTGAGGGTGGAACATCACGGAGGGGTGTGGGACAGGTGGCAGAGGTGTGCCAGGGGTGGGTGGGGGGGGTGCAAGTGGAGACATACCCAGCTCTGAGACACCAAGCAAGGTCATTTGATTCCAAACAATTGGTTTATTGATCATTACAGAATATATCTCTGGTGTGTCCCGCTCTCTCCTGTCTCCATTCCCCTTTTCCCAACCATGATTCCCCTCTCCCTGCTCCTTCTAGAGATCCATATCAGAATCAGGTTTACCATCACTCACATCCATCATGAAATTTGTTTCATTTTTTGCAGCAGTACAGTGCACTACATAAACTACAGTACTGTGCAAAAATCTTGGACACCCTATGTGTGCGTAAGACTTTTACAGTACCTTATGATGAAATACACAATCAGATCAGCGTCTAGCTTCTGCTCCGAGGGATAAAGTCACAACCTGCCCAACCTTTCCTGAAAACACAGGCCCTCGAGTCCTGGCAATATCCTCACAAATTCTCTTTGTATCCTTTCCAGATTAATAACATCTTTCTGAAAACTAGGTAAATGGACGTGTGCAATACTCCAGGTGCGGTATCATCTGCCAAATCATCTGCTAACTCCCCTGCTAACAAACAAACACACACACACACACACACACACACACACATGCACAGAGCCAGCGTTTGGGATTGAAACTGCATCTCAGGAGCTTTGAGGCTGATTGCCCCGGACAACTCCTTTAAACGTTCAACCTCTTACCTCAAATACGTGCCCTCTAGTGCTTGACATTTTCACCCATGGGAAAAATAAAGATTCTGATGCCTCTCACAATTTTATAAACTTTTATCAGATCTCCACTCACCTTTTGATACTCCAGAGAAAACAACCCAGGTTTGTCCAACCTCTCATTATAGCACATACTCTGTAACCCGGAAGGCATCCCGGTCACGCTCTCCTCCATGCTTTCCAAACCCTCGTAATGGGGTGACTGGAACTGAATGCAATCTCCCAGAAACGGCCCAACTAGAGTTTTATAAAGCTGCAACATAACTTCCCGACTCTTGAAACCAATGCCTCGACCAACATCCCTGAACGGAAAATCTGACCAAAAAAAATAGTAGATATGGCCCAGTCCATCACAGGTAAAACCTTCCCAACCATTCAACACATCTCCATAAAACGCTGTGGCAGGAAAGCAGCATCCACCATCAGGGACCCCCACCACCCAGGACACGCTCTCTCCTCACTGCTGCCACTGGGAAGAAGGTACAGGAGCTTCAGGACTCACTCCACCAGATCCAGGAACAGTTACTACCCCTCAACCATCAGGGTCTTGAACCAAAGGGGACAACTTCACTTGCCCCATCATTGAAATGTTCCCACAATCCACAGATTCACTTTCAAGGAATCTTCATCTCATGGTCTCGAAATTTATTGCTTATTTATTTATTATTATGGTTTCTTCTTTTTGTATTTGCATGGTTTGTTTTCTTCTACGTTCTGGTTGAATGCTCCAGTTGGGCGGTCTTTCATTGATTCTGTTATGGTTACTAGTCTGCAGCGTTATTGAGTATGCCCACAAGGAAATCAATCAATCTCAGTGTTGTATATGGTGACAGATATATATACGCACACATACACACACACTTTCATAATAAAATTTACTTTGAGCTTTTGAACTTTAAGGGCAAAGATGACATGTCCTAATGAGCTTTGAATGGTCACTTCTGTAAGACAGAATGAGGCCATTCGGCCATTTGAGTCTGCTTTGCCCAGCACAGATGATTAATTACCTCTCTCTACCCCATTCTCCCACCTTCTCCCCATAACCCCTGATGACGTTGCTTGGGTTGCGGGCTGGCCCCTCCCATCACTGCTGCTCTCTGGTGTTTGCTCGGTGCTGCCCTCCAGTGTTCACTAGGACAACTTACTAGCACAAAATGCTGCAGGATCTCAGCAGGCCAGGCAGCATCAATGGGAAAAAGGACAATTTACCAGCGACCCTACAGTCATGCCGCTCTGGGACCTGGGCTATATACCATTTTGTTCTTTGTATGTTCTCTGAAATTGTAACGATATGTGCTATTTGTGCTAGTGTAGCGTGCTGTGTGCTTTGCACCCTGGCCCTGGAGTAATGCTGTTTGGTTTGGCTATATTCATCTATGGTTGAATGATAATTAAACCTGAACTTGACTTGACTTGATGCCCTGACTAATCAAGAATCCATCAACCTCCGCTTTAAATATACCCAATGACGCGGCCTTCACAGCTGTCTGTGGCAATGAATTCCACAGATTCACCACACTCTGACTAAAGAAATTCCTCCTCATCTCTGTTCTAAATGGAACTCCCTCTATTCTGAGGTTGTGTCCTCTGGTCCTCGACTCCCCACCATAGGAAACATCCTCTCCACGGCCACTCTATCTAGTCCTTTCTACATTCAATAGGCTTCAATGAGATACCCCCTCATTCTTCTAAACTGTAGCAAATACAAGCCGAGAGCTTACAAATGCTCCTCATACATTAACCCTTTCATTCCATGCTCTCGGTAGCTATCAGTCTATCATTTGTTCTTTTTCCCTTCTATTGCACTCTGATTGTTTGTCCGTCTTTGTTCGTGTGTAGACTTTCATTGAATCTGTTGTATTTCTTTATTCTACTGTGAATGCCTGCAAGAAAAGAAACCTCTGGGTGGTATATGGTGACATATATGTACTTTGACAATAAATTTATTTTACTTTGCATTCTGATGAAGGGTCTCGGCCAGAAATGCTGACTGTTTATTCCCCTCCGTTGATGCTGCCTGACCCGCTGAGTTTGTGTGTGTTGGTCAAGAGGTAAAGAGTGGGAATAAAGGGAACCTTTTCTGGTTGGCTGCCGGTGACCAGTGGTGTTCCACAGGGGTCAGTGTTGGGACCGATTCTTTTTACATTATATGGCAATGATTTGGATAACGGAATTGATGCCTTTCTGGCCAAGTTTGCAGATGACACGAAGATAGGTGGAGGGACAAGCAGTGTTGAGGAATTAGAGAGGCTACAGGAGGATTTAGGCAGGTTAGGAGAATGGGCAAAGAAATGGCAGGTGGAGTACAGTGTTGGGAAGTGTATGGCCATGCACTTTGGTAGAAGAAATGAAAGGGTTGATTATTCTCTAAATGGAGAGAAAATACAGAAATCTGCGGTCAAAGGGATTTGGGAATCCTTGTGCAGGAGTCCCTAAAAGTTAATGTGCAGGTTGAGTCTGTGGTGAGGAAGGCAAAGGCAATGTTAACATTCATTTCAAGAGGACTAGAATATAAAAGCAGGGATGTAATGCTGAGGCTTTATAAGGCACTGGTGAGACCTCACTTGGAGTAGTGGACCCATTATCTAAGAAAGATTGTGCTGACATTGGGGAGGGTTCAGAGGATGTTCATGAAAATGATTCCAGGAATGAACAGCTTGTTTGATGGCTTTGGGCCTTTATTCACTGAAATTCAGAAGAATGAAGCGGAACCCATTGAAACCTATTGAATGTTGAAATGCCTCAGTAGAGTGGATGTGGAAAGGACGTTTCCTGTGGTGGGGGAGTCTGAGACCAGAGGACTGAGCCTTAGAACAGAGATTAGGAGGAATGTCTTTAGTCAGAGAGAGGTCAATCTGTGGAATTTGTTGCCACAGGCAGCTGTGGAGGGTCAAGTCATTGGGTATATTTAAGGCAGAAGTTGACAGATTCTTGAATTGGTCAGGGCATGAAGGGATACAGGGAGAAGGCAGGAGACTGGGGCTGAGAGGGAAATGGATCAGCCGTGATGGAATAGTGGAACAGACTCGATGGGCCAAATGGCCGAATTCTGCTCCCATATCTTATGGTCTTAATTACAGCATCTACAGTGCCTCTTGTGTCTATGATACGTTAGCCACAAGCCTTCTTTACCACCCTATCAACCTGTGCACCTGAGCCCACCGTCCCCCTGCACACCAAACTTGTTAATTTTACCCCCGAACCTTTGCTCCCCGTTCTGCCTGTAGCCGCCCTGCCTGTCCCGTATCGGGCGCTGGAACTGGAAAAGCCGAGGTCCCTTGGCTGGAAGTTAGGTCGCTGTGGGTTGAAGTCTGGGGACCGGGGTCCCAGCGGTGCATGGTCGGGAAAAGGTGAGGGTCGCGGTGGGCGCCCGCCTCTGATCCCCTCCCGTCTGCTCTCTCCCAGGGCGGAAAGTCAGCGGCGCTGGAGACGGTGCGGCCCAACCCCACGGCCAGGCTGGGCTTCCTGCAGGCCCTGCTGAGCAGCAAAGCGGTCCTGCGGAAAAGACGGGGGAGCAACAGAGGTACTAACGAGGAGGCAGCGCCGCCCCACCGCTGCTGCCCCGGACACTTGGCACCCTACCGAAGGGCAGTGACTAGTTTAACGATTAAAGACGGGCTTCACTTGTCACACGTAGAGCGAAACGCGTCGTGCAGGGGGCAGCCCGCAAGTGTCGGCCCGCTCCTGGTGCCAACGTAGCCTGCCCAGAACTCACGAACCCTTTGGAATGTGGGAGGAAACCGGAGCACCCGGAGGAAACCCACGTACAAACGCCAGGCAGACAGCAGCGGGAATCGAACCGCGATCAGTGACAGCGTTACGCTAACTGCTGTGCCGCCAAACCCCGCCCCGCGCCCCCAGTCCCTTCCCCGTGTCAGTAGTACTTGCCCCGGCGGAAGTGGGCAACCACCTCACTGGTCGCACCGTGGGATCTTGCTGTGCGCCGGTCGACCCCTGCCATCCGCCCCGACCCCGGGAACCGAGTACCAGGGACGTTTCCCCGCAAAGCAGAATCGACATTGGGAGAGGGCGTCGGTGCCTGGCCGGGGCGGGGTGTGGGGGGCGAGATTTCCTCCCAGCCTATGTTCTAATCCGTCTTTTAACTCCCGGTAGGTCCAGGATCCAAGAACAAAGGGACATTTGCAGCTCACTTTGAAGGTAACTCCTCCCAGTGTTTGTTCCTCCCACCTGGGCCCACTGTGGAATGGGATTTGGGAGGCAGGGCGGGTTGGGGGGAGGCTGGAAAGAGATCTCCGAAGGGGAGGGCCCACGGAGGTCCAGCCTGATCCCGCCTAATCCCCATCCTCCCCAAGCCCCCTTGGATGGCAGCATCGCCAGACCCCACGAGCACCTGTCCACTTAACCCCATATTCTCTCGTATCCGCACCTAGCCATTCTGCAGACCCTCAAACTATCCCGCAGTGAGGGTCACTAAGTGCCTGTGTGTGAGAGACCATCCCCATCAGAGTCAGTGAGGGTCACTAAGTGTGTGTGTGTGTGAGAGAGAGACCATCCCCATCAGGGTCAGTGAGGGTCACTAAGTGTGTGTGTGTGTGTGTGTGTGTGTGTGTGTGTGTGTAACCATCCCCCATGAGGCTGTGTGTGTGTGTGTGTGTGTGTGAGAGACCATCCTCATCAGGGTCAGTGAGGGTCACTAAGTGTGTGTGTGTGTGTGTGTGTGTGTGTGTGTGTGTGTGTGGGACCGTCACCCAGTGAGGGTTAGTGTGTGTGTTGGTCTCTACTGCAGTGAGGGTCAGTGTGTGTGTGGGACCATTCCCCAGTGAGGGTCAGTGTGTGTGGGGATAGACGTGAATAAAATACTTTCTGACCTCACCCCTGTTCTGATCTCCCCCCAGTGACGCCGGGTACAGAGAATGGAATATATGTTGTTGATCAAGGTAGGTGTTTGCCTGAGCCACTCCATTCTGCTGCACTGTAGGAGTTTTCCCAGTGAGGGGCGCAGGACCCCAGGGTGATCCCCTCCCTCACCCGTCACTACCCCCCTGATGGGACACCACTTACCGTGAAGAAAGATCAAAAATGGCCAGGGGCTCTCTCAGCTCACAGTGTGTAAAGCTTTCAAGTTCAGGGGGCCAATCAAAACCTGAGTCCAGGGAGCAGCACACTGTGTGTGGGAGGGACAGTGAGGGAGCACCACGGTGTGGGAGGGAGAGTGAGGGAGCACTGCACTGTGTGAGGGACAGTGAGGGAGCACCATGCTGTGTGAGGGACAGTGAGGGAGCACCACAGTGTGGGGGGGGACAGTGAGGGAGCACTGCACTGAGGGACAGTGAGGGAGTACCACGCTGTGTGAGGGACAGTGAGGGAGCACCACAGTGTGGGGAAGACAGTGAGGGAGCACTGCACTGTGTGAGGGACAGCGAGGGAGCACTGCACTGTGGGAGGGACAGTGAGGGAGCACCACGCTGTGGGAGGGACAGTGAGGGAGCAGTGCACTGTGTGAGGGTGGTGAGGGAGTGATCGATTACAGAGCATTGGAATAAATGAGTAGTTTGCAGGTTGGAAGGTGGTGAGTGGAGGTTTTGACCACTGGGACCCAAGCTATTCCCAACCAACAATGCTGATATGTATGAGGGAGTCAAGTGTAACATATTCAAGTTTATTAGCAATGTAAAACTGAGTTGAGAGATAAAATTAGATTAAGATTATCTTTATCGGTCACACTTGGAGGCATACAGTAAATACGTCATTTATGTCAACGGGCAACGCAGTCCGAGGATGTGCTGGGGGCAGTCTGCAAGTGTCACCGTGCTTTCAGATTCAACATAGCCTGTCCGCAACTTCCTAACCCTATGGGATGTGCGAGGAAACCGGAGCACCCGGAGAGAAACAGCGGGGAGAACGTATAACCTCCTTACAGACAGCAGCGGGAATTGGTCGGTGAGAACCGTGGCTGCAAAGTGGAGAGTGCGGTAGGTAAAGGCAGGCAGGCAGGCGGAATATCCCGAGGGAAGATTTCAGATTGCCCACTTTGCTAGAAAAAAATGAGAAGGCGGAGCATTATTTCAAACACTGCGAGATTGAGAGGTGCAGGTGTCAGGGGAGCCTTGGTTTTGTACACGAGGTCGGTGCGCAGCTGCAACAAACTGTGACGAACACGAACAGTATTCTGCATCGAATTCAGAAGTACAAGACTAGAGATGTCTTCCTGTGGTCGTGCACAGCCTCGGGGAGTCTGCGTGGGAGGCATATCCTTGCGTAACAGGCAGAGCAGTAGGGAAATGATCTGCCTGGGTGGCGTGTAAAACGAGGATTTTCACTGTATCTCAGTACCTGTGACAATAATAAATCATTTCATTCGTTCTTGTTTTCGGTAAAATGACCGTGCGCACGGATGCAGTGGTCTCTCTGGGTCCAACCAAAGGTAATTGTTCGTCCTTTACCTCTGTTTCACGATCGCTGGCTATCTTCCCCTGGAACGGGTGTCTGGACGCAGGAGGAGCTGAAATAGTTGCGCACGGTGTTCGGCCACCCAGGGAAGAAGGCATCGGAGGAGGTTCACAATCCAACGGAAGGCGCGGCTAGTTGTCCCGGACGACTCACTGGTTCATTGGGGAGACCGGCTGTGCGGCCTCAGACGAGACCCTCGGGGTTGCCTGTTGCGGCGGCTGATGATGGAGCCGGGAGCTGGCTGTGTGCCGCTGGGTTGGGGGGGGGGGGGGGCTGACCCGCTCCTGACAGTGCTGCCCCCCAGTGTTCACTCGGTGGAATTACGTCCGTCTGGGGCTGCGTGGCGCGATATGAGGAACTGCTGAGGCCAGTTCTTGTAGAAACTTGTCTCCAGACAACATCCATGCACCATCAGTCTCCGGGCCATGACACTCAGGCACCTGGCCATTCTTATTAAAGTTTTTTTGTAATTGTATGTTTTTCTGCGACCGTAAGTATGTGTGTGCTATGTGCTGTGTGTAACTGTCGGTGCTGTGCTTTGCACCCTGGCCTCGGAGGAGCACCGTTTTGTTTGGCTGTATTCATGCATATGGTTGAATGCCAGTAGACAGATAAATAAATAAACTTGCCTACCAGTTTACCCGGGTGTTGTCTGTGAGGAGTTTGCCCGCTTTCCCAGTTTCCACCCACATCCCAACGTCGTGCAGGGCAAGTGGTTTAATTGGCCACTGTGAGATGCGCCCCACCCCCTCATGTGTGGGTGGATGGGGAGACGTGGGTGGGGGTGGGGGGTATAAAATTGACACTGACGTTAGGATCACTATAGATGGGCGATAGGTGATTGTGTTAGTACTGCCAGACGTATTGGGATGCTGTGAAAGGCTTTTGTTCACATGCTGTCTGGACAGATAATTACACTGAGGTGCTACACAGGGAAACAGATGCAGAAAATCAGCTACAGGTACAGAGAATGCAGCCCAGGAAGATAGTTGGCATTGGCCTGCCAGGCTGGGTTATCTTCCTGCCATCTGACTCTCACTCTGACTAAAACAATCATTTATTGCCAGTGAACCAGTGAGAGGGAGCCTGCGAAACTGGGCCTGGTAAATTCCAAGAGAGCACAGCCTTTATATCGGCCTGGTGGCCTAGGTGTTAGCACAACGATGTACAGTACACGTGACCCGGGTTCAATTCCTGTAAGGAGTGTCTGCGTTCTCCCTGTGTACATGTGCGTTTCCTCCCACAGTCCAAAGACCTGCCAGTGGGTAGGTTAATTGGTCATTGTAAATTGTCCTGTGACAGGCTAGGGTCAGGGATCGCTGAGCAGTGTAGCTCAGAGAGCTTATCCCCTGTATCTCAATAAATAAATAACCAATGTATGGCTGAGGACCTGCTGAAATA